>NC_049223.1:7345618-7645618 GCF_011100685.1 Canis lupus familiaris | reverse complement strand
GTTAGATCATGTTGTCTACATGACCTTTTTTGTGGGTACTTTGCAGAGTTGAGGACAGCCTCATTTATAATCATTCTCGATGAAAAAAATAGCTGCGTTTAATTTTGTAACTCTCAGAAAAAAGAAATATTCATGCTTCAAATTTCACTGTTTAAGCAAACAAATTCTCGGTATTAAGAAAACATAATTTTCAGGACGATGCAAAGCCACATAGATGAGGATCATTAGTTTCACCAGGAGATGGATGTGTATCTATCTATCTATCTATCTATCTATCTATCTATCTATCTATCTATATTACAATACATATACCTACATATAAAAATACACACATAGAAATATTGTAATAAATATATATATGCATATGTATGTGTATATATATACCTTTATTGTATTTGTGTGTGTGTGTGTGTGTGTGTGTGCATGCAGAATAGAGCTCAGAGAGATGTAGTAGGGCTGGAGTGGGGCATGGGGATTATAGATTTAGAGATCTTCCAGGTAGGGCACCTGAGTGGGCCAGTGGTTGAACATCTGCCTTTGGCTCAGTGTGTGATTCTGGGGTCCTGAGATCGAGTCCCACATCGGGACTACAGGAAGCCTGCTTCTCCCTCTGCTTGTGTCTATGCCTCCTCTCTGTGTCTCTCATGAATAAAAGTGTAAAATCTTAAAAAACAAACAAACAAAAAAAACAAATTCCCAGGGTGGTTTTGATGCTCAGCTCCCAAGGTTTGGGGACCCTTGAACTACAGGCAGATCTTAGGAGTCTCACTCCATGACTGAGCAAGTGCTCTGTGAAGTTTAGGAAGATGAAGTGAGATGAGAGGAAGAATAAGGAGTGTGATGAAAATTCATAAAATCATGAATGTTATAAACAGGATGAATATGGATGTGCTCACCAAATCTTGAAATACCAAGATGAGGTAAATTGATTCAATTTGATTCTTGCGTGTGTAAATATGTCCATATTTGTCCACAATATGTAAGCAGAGGAAACATGAAATTCAGAGTGTTGTAAAACCTGTTGGGGCAAGAGCCCATTGGCAGGCTCTACTTGCTAGCCTGGCTTTGAGAGCTGCCCTTTCCCACAACTCATGACACTGTAGATGGTCAGGTTCATTCTGGGATGGTCAGGTTTCTTCTTCTTCTTCTTCTTCTTCTTCTTCTTCTTCTTCTTCTTCTTCTTCTTCTTCTTCTTCTTCTTCTTCTTCTTCTTCTCCTTCTTCTTCTTCTTCTTTTTTTTTTTAAGGTTTTATTGATTTATTTATGAGAGACACACAGAGAGCAGCAGAGACACAAGCAGAGGGAGAAACAGGCTCCCTGCAGGGAGTCCGATGCAGGACTCAAGCCCAGGACCCCGGGATCATGCCCTGAGTGGAGGGCAGACCCTCAACCACTGAGCCACCCAGGCTTCCCTCATTCTGATATGAGTCCAGATTCTTTGGATTGCAGATGCCAGAAACTTGATTCAAACTGGCTCCAGAAAAACAAACAAAGGGAGGGGGCCCTATTGACCTATGTTGCTGAGCAGGATCCTGGCATAGCTCACAGAGCTGAAGACATGGCTGCAAGACCAGGTCCTTGGGGCTTGGAATGAGGTCTTCCATGTTCATGTTTGTCTCTTCTCTGGCTTTCATCTCACAAACCTCTGCTTTTATTTAAATGCCAGCCTCATTCTTCCTGGCATGAGGCATATCCAGTGACTGCAAGTGGTCCCCAGATAGCACCTCCAGTGAAAGGAAGCCCATTTCCTTGTCTTCATATCAGTGGGTCCCAGACTGCAGTGGTTTCAGAAACACCTCCAGAGTTTCTGTTTTTGTCTGTCTGGAGGTGAGGACTGAGCATTTGAATTTCCAACATATTTCCAGGTGATGCTGATGCTGCTGGTCCCAGGACCTCAGGGAAGAACTTTTCCTTTCTTCTGGGCTTTGTGCATGCTGTTTGCTGGGCATTGCTTGGTCCCTGTTGTTTCCACAACTATAATAGTTAAATTCAGTGCTTGACCTGCTTTTCTCATTTACTCCTCAGGATGATGCCATGCAGTAGGTAATACGTTGTTACCTATAAGTGAGGAAGAGGAGAGGTGGGTCCCTGGCAACCATTTGGCCTTACGTAAGTTTTTCAAAGTATAGAGGGAATATCAGATTTTTTTAAATGGCATTTTCAACATATTTTCCACCTTTTCCTCTCAAAATACTTCCTGAAAAATGATGGGGGGAAAATCATAAACCCACAAGGACAAAGAACCTGGGAAAGGAGATGATGATGGTGATAAAACAAAATGTAGACATTGGAAAGAGGGGCGGTAAATAATTTAGCAGATTGGAGAGCCAAAAGCCTTACCAGACTCAGGGGGGAAAGTCCAGAAGCAGCCCTGCTCTGCAGAATCCCAGAGAGCAAAGGCTGGAGGTACTCATTACCTCTGCTGGTGACAGCCCAGGTGGGGCTAAAACCAGAGGATGTGGAGACACAGTGTGGTCCTGGCCTGCCCTCAGATCTGAGAGTCGTGGCTGTCAAGGCATACGCCTCTCCCCACCTGCCACCTCACCTGCCACACCCAACCTGAGGCAGATTTCTTTCTGGGAGAATAGGCTAGACCAGAGAAGAGACCTTCAGAGACTCTCCGTTGGGATCCTCAGGAAAATGGGCGTGCCAGGTCATTTAGAGGGAAGCCACCACTGGAAGCCACCCTGCACACACATTCTAAGCAAACTTTCTCCTGGAAATGTCAGTGCCACTGACCACCAGGCATTTAATATCGTCTCTAAAATAAAAACAAGATGCCAATACTCGAAAAAGAAATAGCAAGAAGGACAGAGAAAGGAAACAGGATGCAGTGAATAAAAGCAAATCTAAAAGGAGAAAAAAAGTGAATAAATTGCTAATTGATATCTTCTGAGAAATAAGACAAGATCTTGGATCTGGAGAACAGAGAGCTGCTATTTTTAAAAAGAACTCTTGTAAATTAAAAATAGCATAGCTGAAGTTAAATATTCAGTAGAAGTTTGGAAGATAAAGTGGAGGAAATCTCTCAGAGTGGAATAAGGAGACATGGAATGAAAAATAGAGACCAAATAAGAAAATGAAGAGACTAATCTGTGAAGTCCAATATTTGACTAATAGGTATTCCAGAGATAGAATGAAGACAATGGTGGAAAAGAAAGATTACACAAGTGAACTCTTAGAATTCAAGAATAGCAGTTGCTTGACTGTAAGGTCCACAGGATGTCCACAGTTCATCACGGACAGCCATATAGGTGGTGTCTATGGATTAAGATGGGAATAGTCTCCCCAGAGTGGTGCAGTGCACAATATGTACAACTGTGTGTGGCCACCGAATGAGTACAACCCCCACCGTGTCATTTTGAATAGATATTTCACAAAGTATTAGGGATTTTAAAAATAGCCTTAATGCCTTCAGAGATGAAAAATAAGTCATATCCAGAACCTTCAGAACAAGAATGGTATCAGACTTCTCAATAGAAACATTGTAGGGGCAGCCCAAGTGGCTCAGCAGTTTAGCACCACCTTTCAGTCCAGGGCCTGATCCTGGAGACCCGAGATCGAGTCCCATGTCAGGCTCCCTGCATGGAGCCTGCTTCTCCCTCTGCCTCTCTCTCTTTCTCTCTCTCTCTCTCTGTCTGTCTGTCTCTCATGAATAAATAAATAAAATCTTAAAAAAAGAAACATTGTAACCAGGAGACCATGGAACAATGCTTGTAAATTCTGAGGGAAAATTATTTCCAAGCTACAATTCTATACCCAACCATATCAATATTCTTAATCGTGTAAGAACAGCAGAATCTATATTGTTAGTTTAAACAGATACATTTATTGGCTTTACATTGTTTGTAAATGGGAGAGAATGCAGGCTTACATGCCATGCTGCCAGGATCCACACCTAATGACTACTGTGGGGGCTGCGACTGAGAAAAATATCACCACCATCACACCTGGTCCAGATACCACAGCTGGCAGCAATGATGAGTAAGCTCTGCTATTAAGTCATTCCTCCCCTACAGAGTACATGCCTCATGTCTCTGTTTTCACAATTTGCCAAAAAAGAAAAAAAAAAAGGAAAAAGAAAAGAGAAAAAAAAAAGTAAACAGCCACTCTCTCGTCTCTCGTGTTGCTTACTTTTTTTTTTTTGCTTACTTCTGAACTGACATTACACAGGTATGTGTTATTGTTAGAGTGTAGGTTAATAGCTCCTTCTCCAACCCCAGCAGCCAAAGAGCACATTCTAGGTTTTACCTTGGAAAAGTGAGACTCAAGATGTGAGAAATTTACCAAGGGAAAGGTGACCAAAAGATCTTTAGTAGCACTGAAAATAGACAATATTTACTATAGCAGCCAAACTATGAAGAATGAGGGTAGAATAAACATATTTTACATATTTTCAGACACTGAAGTCTTGAAAAATGTACCACCCCCTTGGCCTTTCTCAGAAACCTCCTGACAGGGATCCCTGGGTGGCGCAGCAGTTTGGCGCCTGCCTTTGGCCCAGGGCGCGATCCTGGAGACCCGGGATCGAATCCCACGTCGGGCTCCCGATGCATGGAGCCTGCTTCTCCCTCTGCCTGTGTCTCTGCCTCTCTCTCTCTGTGTATGAGTATCATAAAAAAAAAAAAAAGATTCAGAAACCTCCTGACATGAGTCCTACCTACATGAGGGTGTAAACCAAGGAAAATTAAGACATGGGATCTAGGAGACAGGCATCCGTCTCAGATGAGATAGAAGGAAGCCCCATAATGGCGGTTGAAGGAACCTCCAAGTTGACGTCTGGACAGTAGGTTTGTAGAGAAGCTAGAGCCAGAGGGCTTGGGGCTTTGGGAGGGAAGGCTGCCTTGAGGACTGTGTGAATGTCTTGGGGGACTCACACTGCTGTTGAATAGTTTGAGGATAGGTCTGTGATAAGAACATAGAAAACAAAGCAAATACAAGAAGACAATGATTACTTTTAAGGAGAACAAAAGAGTTGTACCAGAAAAGGAAATAATAACCCAAATATAAAATGTTTATGCTTAGCTGTGAAACATAATTGCATAATCATAAAATGTACACCTTGGATAAAAATGAAATCTATGATTGGGAAGGTACAGGGAAGAGTATATATGTGTGTGTGGGGGGGGGAGAGTTAAAATCTTACCTTCCATAATAGAAAATCAAAATATACTACCTAAAAGTAAAAACCAAGAAGTTTAAAAATATTTGTACTAAATATAACCACATTATATATTTATATGAGCATAAATTACATTTATATTAATAATGCACATAATAATGTAAGCACATTATTTTTAAATACAGAGACATATGCCAGAATACAGATTAAAGGACAGAAATCAACTATCTCTGGGGAGGAGGGAGGTTGTGTCAGGGGACTTTTTTTTTTTTTTCATTTTAAACTGTGTTGAACTATTTGACTTTCAAAAGTGTAAATATATAGAACTTAATCAAAATAATGATTCCAAGAGCAAATTCAACATATTACAGATTCTTACAAGCTCTGCATTCCAGATTTGTTCAGCATTGTTCTTAATGCTGTATCATGACGATAAAGACCTGAGTTCTTATACTAGCATGTAATACTGGAAATGGCATAAATGAGAGATCTGTGTATAAAGGGAGGGGAAGCAATGAATAAAGTTATGTGCAGTCTATACTTAAATGAAGCTGGAGTCAGATCTCATCTACACAGATCAAAACATATGCTCAGGGCATAGAGTTACTGAAATTTCTAGGAGAAATAGCAAAGAAAAGAAACCAACATGTCAAGCAGGCTGTAGATTCCACGCTGGAGTAATTAAGTGCCCACAGTAGGAGTCACTGGTTAGTCATGAGGCACCTCAGAGTGGTGGTTGGAAAATTCATACCCTCTCATGCAAATCTTGTACTCGAGCCAGAAGCTTCCAGTGACCCCTCGGAGATGCAAACCAAGATGACATCTTCCACCTAAGGAACTAATAGACTAGTGGGGGCATAAGATAGGAAAAGAAATTTTAGGGGCACCTGGATGGCTCTGTTGGTTAAACATCTGACTCTTGATTTCAGCACAGGTCATGATCTCTGGTCCTGGGATAGAACCCTTCATCACGCTCCATGCTCAGCAGGGAGTTTGGTTGGGATTCTCACTCTCCGTCTGCCCCTGGCCCTGTTTGCACTCTCTCCCTCTCTCTAAAATAAAAAATAAAGAAATTTTAAGAACACAAATAGAAATTTTTTTTATTGAATAAGCTGACTCTGGGGGTTCAGAAAAGTGGAAGGGCAGCAAGGTTTGAGTTGTCGAAAGAGGTTCACAGAGGAGGCTGGACTCAGAGCGGACTTTGAAGGGAGAAAGAGTTCAACTGGTAAGGGAGAGAGCAGAGAGAGTCTCTGGGACCACACACCCCTAAACACACAGATGTTGCAATGACTGTGGTGCATTCAGAGCAGTAGAAAAGCAGTCCTATGTCATCTTGAGGAGTTCCTGTGGAGCCCTGGAGAAATGGGGGGTTGTGGGGGCAGTGGGGCTACACTACAGAAGATAATGACAGTCTAAAAGAAGAGGTTAAATTTGATGCGTTAAAGATGGTCAGCTTTAAAACAAAGAAGTGATTTTTCTTGATGTATCTTGGCTTAATATAGAAGTTTGGTTTTTTCCTTGTTATAGAATTAAACATGCTAATTATAGAAAATACACTTATCTTAGATACTTTTTGGTAGAGTCTCGTGGGATCATTCTGTTAGATTTGGAAACGTTTGAGGTTTGAAATGAGATCTCAGTTAAGGTCATGACATTACCCCTGGTAGTCTGTGGCCTTAGGGAGAGTTTCTTATTCTACCTGAATTTTGGTTGGTTTCCTCATCTTTTAAATTGGGCAAATGTGGGGACACCTGGGTGGCTCAGTGGTTGAGCGTCTGCCTTCAGCTCAGGTCATGATCCTAGGGTCATGGGATCAAGTCCCACATTGGGCTCCCCTCAAGGAGCCTATTTGTCCCTCTGCCTATGTCTCTGCCTCTCTCTGTGTCTCTCATGAATAAATAAAATCTTTAAAAAAATTGGGCAAATGTGGCAGACATCTTTCAATTTTCTAAGTTCTCACCCCCGTTCTCTGGAAATTGTCCTGTCCCCGCACTTGCAGGGATCAATTCTTGGGAAGCCTTACATTACTATGCTCTGCGTTATACGTCTGACTGAAGCTGCGCTAATCGGTTTCTTTCTTTTGGAAATTTGTCATAGTTGTGGGCCTGGGATGGTAACATCTGAATTTAGGAGGCCCTGGATGTAATCTCTCCCACAGAGTCCTGGGGAAGCAGGAAAGGTAGCTGGTTTGCAGAAAGAGAAAAGAGTGAAGTAAATATGCTGAGACATCTGGGTGATAGAGTGAGAATCCCCAGATTTTCATTTCCAGCATTGACCTCTTTCTAAGGCTCGCTGCCTTCCCACATCCTCCTAATAAATAAACCTTTTTCTCTTATGCTAATTCAAGTTGGTTTTCATTTACTTAAAATGAAGAGTCTTAACTCACACAAGATAAAAGGATCTCTCTGTACAGCTTATGCACTTCCCCATGTTGCTTGGCCTTACCTCCAAATTTTGACATTGGTCCTTGCTTGACAGAAATGCCAGTCATCATCTCATCTCCTTGTACCATTGGCTGCCTCTGCTGCCCTGTGGTGCTGCTTCAGCATGGCACCTGTCACACTTATTATGGGGGGACTGTCATGGTTTCAGTGATGTTAGATTGGGGCCCCAGAAGTCACAGCTCCTCCTGCCACTCTGGACTCCAAGGAAACACTGGAACATGGATCATAGGATCTTGTTTCCCCAGCAGCTGCCCAAAGGGCCAGATAACCCAATCTCTACTGTGGAAGAGTCCATCAGTTGGCTTTGCTATGCACCCCAAAGTGTGATGTCTTTAAACAACAAATCCTTTTTTTCTCACAATTCTGAGGGTGGCTGTGCCGTTCTGGGCTACACTAGCTCCTCTGGCTGGATAGTATAGAATGGAACTATAGGCAGCTGGTTGGTCTGCGGGGCCTCACCCACATGTCTGGCAGTTGGCTCAGTGTTAGATGGGACAATTGTACGTGGCTTCCGTCTGTGGCAGCAGGATTAGCCTGGGGTCATGTACACGCTGGCCGAGGTTCCTAGCAGCAAGAGAGGGCATGCCCCAAGGCACAGGCGCTTTTCAAGTCTCTGTTCGGTATCATATTTGCTAACGTCCCCGTTGGCCAAAGAAAGTCATATGGCCAAGACTAGATTCAGGGGGTGGAGAAATAGACCTGTCTTCTTGGTAGCAGTTGCTACAAAGTCACATTACAAAGGGGTATGTATACAGGAATGGTAGGAATTAGTGTGGCCATTTTTGCAAACTCTACCATAGAGTTTTATTTTTTAATTTTCATTTTTAGTTATTTTTAGATTTTATTTATTTATCTATGAGAGACACAAAGAGAGAGGCAAAGACAGACATCGGCAGAAGGAGAAGCAGGCTCCCTACAGAGAGCCTGATGCAGGACTCAATCCCAGGACCCTGGGATCATGACTTGAGCCAAAGGCAGATGCTCAACCACTGAACTACCTAGGAGCCCCTACCACAGAATTTTAATGCCTACTGGGGTGAACTTGGATGATTAGAAGATAGAAAGATCCAGTCACTTTGTCTTCTTTCTCCCCATTGGACTATTTTGAGGTGCACTGTTTCCACATCCTCTACCTGGGGGTATCCTGTGTGACTGCATAACTGTCTTGATAACTTTCCTTCCTTCCCTATTACTCGGTCCACACTCTTGCTGCCCTGGGATGGTAGCCACCAACAAAGCATGCATACAGACTTTGCCTCAGGTTTATTGTATATGTACTCTGAGCTAGGACACTATTACAACTTCTCGAGGGGATTAAAGAGAATATGTCTCTGGGTTATATTCCATTAATTAGTATTACTAACAAAAGTATTTCATAATAATAAAATCTTAATGGACTTTAAAAGTATTAGCATATCTTGCTTTACTGCACTTCCCTTATTGTGCCTTATAAATATTGTGTTTTTTACAACTTGAAGGTTTGTGGCAGCCCTGCATTGAGCAAGTCTGTTGGGGCCATTTTTCTGACAGCATTTGCTCACTTCACGTCTCTTTGTCATGTTTTGGTAATGCTTGCACTATTTCAAATCTTTTCATTATTATTATATTGGTTATGGTGATCTGTGATTAGTGATATTTGATGTTACCATTGTAATTGTTTTGGGGTGCTGTAAACGACACTCATTTAAGACGTTCAACTTAACTGATAAATACTGTGGGTGTTCTGTTTCACCGTCTGGCCATCCCCCCATATCTCCCCCTCCACTTGGGCCTTTCTACTCCCTGAGACAAACAATATTGAAATTAGGCCAGGGAATAACCCTACAATGGCTTCTAAGTGTTCAGGTGAAAAGGAGGGGTCTCACGTCTCTCATTTTAAATCAAAAGCTAGACATTATTAAGCTTGGTGAGGAAGGCATGTCAAAAACTGAGACAGGCCAAAAGCTAGGCCTCTTGAGCCAGTCAACTAGCCAAGTTGTGAATACAAAGAAAAAGCTCTTGGAAGAAATTAAAAATGCTACTTTAGGGCAGCCCAGGTAGCTCAGTGGTTTAGCGCTGCCTTCAGTCCAGGGCATGATCCTGGAGATCCGGGATTGGGTCCTGCATCGGGTTCCCTGCATGGAGCCTGCTTCTCCCTTTGCCTGTGTCTCTGCCTCTCTCTCTCTCTCTGTGTCTCTCATGAATAAATAAACAAAATCTTTTAAAAAATAAAATAAAATAAATAAAATAAAGTAAAATAAAATAAAATAAAATAAAATAAAATAAAATAAAAATGCTACTTTAGTGAACATATGAATGATAAGAAAGGGAAACAGCCTTATTGGTGATACGAAGAAAGTGTGAGTGGTCTGGACAGATCAAACAGCCACCACACTCCCCTCAGCCAAAGCCTGATCCAAAGCAAGGTCCTAACTCTCTTCAGTTCTATGAAGGCTGAGAGAGGTGGGGACGTTGCAGAAGAGAAGTCTGATGCTAGCAGAGGCTGGTTCATGAGGTTTAAGGAAAGAAGGCATCTCCATAACACAAAAATGCAAGGTGAAGCAGCAAATTCTGATGTAGAAGCTGCAGTGAATTATCCAGAAGATCTAGCTAAGATAATTAATGAAAGTGGCTATGCTAAATAACAGATTTTAATATAGATGAAACAGCCTTCTATTGGAAGAAGATGCCACCTAGGACATTCATAGCTCAAGAGGAAAAGTCAGTGACTGGCTTCAAAGCTTTGAAGGACAGGCTGACTCTCTTATCAGGGGCTAATGTAGCTGGCTTTGAGTGGAAACCACTGCTCACTTACCATTCTGAAAATCCTAAGTCCTTTAATAATTATGCTAAATCTACTTTGCCTGTGGTCTATAAATGGAACTACAAAGCCTGGATGACAGCACATCTGTTTACAACATGGTTTACTGAATATTTTAAGCTCAGTGTTGAGAGCTGCTGCTCAAGAAAAAAAAAAGATTCCTTTGGAAATTATACTGTTCATTGGCAATGTAACTGATCATCCAGAAACTCTGATGGAGATATATGGTGAGATTAACGTTTTCATGCCTACTAACAAAACATTCATTTTGCAGCCCATGGATCAAGGAGTCATTTTGACCTTTAAGTCGTATTATATGAGAAATACATTTCATAAGGATATATATGCCTGACATAGATACTGATTTCTCTGATGGATCTGGGCAAAATAAATTGAAAACCTTCTGGAAAGGATTCATCGTGTTACATACCAGTAAGGACATTCATGATTCATGGGAAGAGGTCAAAATACCAACATTAAGAGTTTGGAAGAAGTTGCTTCCCACCCTCGTGGATGACTTTAAGAGGTGTAAGACTCGAGTGGAGAAAGTAACTATAGACAGGTGGAACAGCAAGAGAACTAAAATTAGAAGTGAAACCTGAAGATGTGAGTGGCTGCAATCTCATGATCAAACTTGAGTGGATGAAGAGTTGCTTCTTACGGATGAGCACAGAAAGTGATTTCTTGAGATATGATCTACTCCTGGTGAAGATGCTGTAAAGATTGTTGACATGACAACAAAAGATTTAGAATATTACACACACTTAGTTGATAAAGAAGCAGCAGGATTTGAAAGGACTGACTCCAATTTTGAAAGTTCTACTGTGAGTCAAAGGGGATCAAACAGCACTGCATGCTACAGAGAAATCATTTGTGAAAGGTAGAGTCTGTTGATGCAGCAAACTTCATTGTCGTCTTATTTTCAGAAAATGCCACAGCCACCCCCGCCTTCAGCAACCACCACCCTGATCAGCCATCAACATTAAGGCAAGACCCTCCACCAACAAAAAAGAGTATGACTTGCTCAAAGCTCAGATAATGGTTGGCATTTTTTTTTTTTTAGTAATAAAGCATTTTTAAATTAAGGTACGTGCATTGTTTTTTTAGACATAATACTATAATACACTTAATAGACTACAGTATGATGTAAATATAACTTTTACATGCACTGGAAAGCCATTCTTTTGACTCATTTTATTGTATTTGCTTTATTGCAATGGTCTAGAACATATGGCTGAGGTGTATGCCTTGGAAACTATAGAGGCCACATTCTCAAAACACACTGCAGTAAAACTAGACATTAATAAGTTTAAAGAAAACATTCTAACCTGATGGATAAAACAAAACCAAAAACAAAAATAAAAACAAAACCCACAAATGTTCCTAAGTAGCATTTGGTCAATGATACAAACAACAGACTATTTACAAAGTAAGTGAACAGGGAAAACTAATGTTTAAAAATCTCCGTGTACACCCAAAACTGTTTTCTTGGTTAAATTCCTTAGTGATCTTGATAAACAACAACAACAACAAAAAGATAATAAAAAGACCAAAAGTGATTTTTTCTACCTAAGAGATTAGAAAAAAGAACATAAAACCAGACCCAAGGAAAGAGGTTATCAAAATACCAGAGGTGTGCTGGTGTCTGCCCTTCCTGGCTGCTCCAACAGTTTTCAGGAATTTAGTGAAATGGTTGTTAAAAGGCCATTATTAAAGAATCACATTAAATAAACTTTAATAAATTGTGTTAAAAACAAAAGTGATAAATGCTCAAGTCATCACTTCTTAAATAATTTAGTTCGTTTCACTAGTATATATGCTCTGGAGTTTATCCATGTCAATTGTATCTGTATAATGGTAATACCATTCATCTATTTGCAACTCTGCATTTGTCAATGTCACACTGGCAGGTGGAAATCGGCCATGGTGGGAGTATTTACACTATGGTATTTGGCCAGGCTACAAATTAGAGCCGTTGTCTCCTCCTCTCCTCCTCCTTCTTTTCTTTTTTTTCTTTTCTTTTCTTTTCTTTTCTTTTCTTTTCTTTTCTTTTCTTTTCTTTTCTTTCTTTTTCTTTTCTTTTTTCTTTTCTTTTCTTTCTTTTCTTTTCTTTTTTTCTTTTTTTTTCTTTTTTCTTTTCTTTTCTTTTTTCTTTTCTTTTTTTCTTTTCTTTCTCTTCTTCTTTTCTTTTTTCTTTTTTTCTTTTCTTTTTACATATTCACAAGAGACACACACAGAGAGAGGCAGAAACATAGGCAGAGGGAGAAGTAGGCTCCTTGCTGGGAGCCTGATACAGAACTTAATCCCAGGACCCCAGGATCATGACCCGAGCCGATGCTCAACCACTAGGTGCCCCTCCTTCTTTTCTACAGAGCTGTTGTTAATGAGCATACCACTGGCCATCAGTAGATAATCATTTTTAAGGAATATGAATTTTCCAGGTTGAGATTAGAATAAAAATAAAGCATGAAGATGATTTATAAAGTTCAAACATTTCATTGTGGTGGAATGATCCAAATCTCAGGGATACATTTCTTTTGTTGTGATGCTTGCAGTGAAATCCATTCTAATTAATGCAAGATGGACCTTAACATTCAAGAGTGAGCCAGATCTCACAATGTTTCTCTGGATTAGTAATAAGTAAGGACTGGATGGTACAGAAGTTTTCTGGCCAAGTTGCTGGATGCTTCTAGGTTATCTAGAATCTTGGAATGGGGGGAAATGTACTTGGGACATATAGGGATTTTTGTCAAATGAAATATACTTTATACATTTTTTTATAAAACATGAGAAAAACTTAAGTGGTTGGTGAGTATTAAGTGAAAAAAATAATGAATAGCAACAGTGACTAAAACCCCTTTTTCACAGTGGGGGTTATTTTCTTTGGCTCTGAAATAATTCTTAGTAAAAAAGTCTTTGTAGCAATTTGTGTTAAAGACATTTTAAACCATACCCTTGGTTTTAAAAATACACTAATGCTAATTCAAAATACAGAATTATGTTTTTTTTAAGATTTTATTTATTTATTCATGAGAGGCACACAGAGAGAGAGAGAGAGAGGCAGAGACACAGGCAGAGGGAGAAGCAGGCTCCATGCCGGGAGCCTGATGTTGGACTCGATCCCGGGTCTCCAGGATCACGCCCTGGGCCAAAGGCAGGTGCTAAACCACTGAGGCACCCAGGCTGCCCCAGAATTATGTTAAATATGTTGGTTTGAGGAAAAAGAGTGAGCCAGCATGCAGCTCCTTAGGTACCCATAGTTTATTCCTCCTTTTTTTTTTTCAAATTTACTAAATTGATTTTAGGATGAAAAGTTTCTCTTAATTCACTCTGTATACCTGATTAAGTTTTTTTTTTTTTTTAAACATTTAAACATAATGCAGAATGTATTTTGGAGGAAGAGAAATTGCAGTATTATGCAAGTTTGCTGACAGTTTTCTCCTTTGTGACCAAGCTGTGCTATGACTCTGTGAGGTAAAGGAAATATGTTGGAGCAATCTACTCCTATAGCAGAGTATCATATTTGAGCAGTCTATGCCTCAATTTTTAAGAATGCTTAATTTGTGCCCAAGGTCCTTATGGCCTATAGAATATATTCCATCTTTTTATTTCTTTTTTTTTAAACATCTTGTTTTGTTTTTAAAGATTTTATTTATTTATTTCAGAGAGAGAGAGAGAGCGTGCACAAACAGGAGCAGGGGGAGGGGCAGAGGGAAAAGCAGACTCCTTCTGGAGCAGGGAGCCCAATGCTGGACTCATTCCAGAACTCCGGGATCATGACCTGAGCCGAAGGCAGACCCTTAACCGATTGAGCCACCCAGGCACCACACCCCGCCCCCATCTTTTTATTTCTTTATTTGGTTTTTAAAAAAAGAGTTAGCATTAGGCTTTAACCTTTTTCTTAAAATATTTTATTTATTTATGCATGAGAGACACAGAGAGAGAGAGGCAGAGATGTAGGCAAAGGGAGAAGAAGGCTCCTGTAGGGAGCTCCATCGGGACTCAATTCCAGGGCCCAGGATCATCACATTCTGAGCCAAAGGCAGACGCTCAACCACTGAGCCACTCAGGTGTCCCTAACCTTTATTATTATTATTTTTTTTTATCCAAGGCCTTTCCTTATGCTAATGATTGTTTTTTACAAATTCTCTTTAAATAATGGTAAGATTTATTTTCAAGTCAGTTAGAAAATCTTCAACTTGAAAATAAACCACTTCCAAAGATGTCTTTGAACTAAGCCTGACATCTGAACTTTCTTTTTAATTTGTTCTTGGCATTGTTAGCTCTTGTGCATTCCCTGGGCTTATTAGAGCATGTGAAGCTCTTACGACTTTCAGTTAATATAATAAAATCTGTTAATGTAAATTTATCTTGGTGTTCTGCATGTGTTTGCTGATTCTGCACACTTGAGTCATTCAGATCTAAATATAAAAGATCATGTTTTAAAAGTAAGGAACTAAATGATTCTTTCCAATTATGCTAAAATATTTAAGCATTTGGATTTAGTTTTAGTCTAGATGAAATATTTCTGGGAAATATGACTCCACATGTTTTTTTAAATTTGTTTTTGAGAGATAACCTAGTTGATTTGTAACATATGTGAAAGTGGATTTTCAAGCTGAATGGGCTATCTCGAGATTTGGGCTACTCTAGTAAACCAAATGGGATGAAGGACAAACATTGTGGACTGTACCACTTACTGGGTCATGAAAATGTATGCCTGGTCTGCTTAAGTAAGTACTCAGTTTGAGCCCTTAAGCATGATTTGAAAAGTCTACTGTCCCAATAGGACTTTTACCTGCCTGAGCCAGTGTAAATAAATACTTGTTAAGTGATATGTAAGAAAATCGTAATCTAGAAAAATAGTCCATGTTTTTCAGCTAATTTTATTTTTTGTATTTGAAAAATCTTACCTTTTGGGACACCTGGGTGGCTCAGTGGCTGAGCGTCTGCCTTCGGCTCAGGGCATGATCCTGGGGTCCTGGGATCAAGTCCTGCATCAGTCTCCCCACAGCCTGCTTATGTCTCTGCCTCTCTCTCTGTGTGTGTCTTTCATGAATAAATAAATAAAATCTAAATATTAAAAAAAAAAAATCTCTTAGCTTCCTAAATATAAGTTTAAGTAACAATCTGGGTTACTTTATTCATGGATTTGCCCAAGTAAAATTAAGGGATTTATCTGCAGTCTGTTTTTGTATCATGATAATTCACCCATTGGAAGCAAGTTTGACAAGTTGAGGATGAAGTGGTGACTTCTAAAGAGGATCCCCAGAATAGAATCAACATATTAATAAACCTGCCCATCACCCATTTCACCCATGTGAAATCCATTGAGTGTTGTTTGTCAACTAGTTACAGATCATGCCTGTGAGACTTCTCAGTCTTTAAATTTCACGAATTCCTGGCTATTGAGCTCATTAGGTTAGTACAGGTGGTTAGTACAAAAGGGTTAGAACAAAAGGATAGTAAGCTTTGCAAAATGATAAACAGTGGTTGTTTACTTAAATTCCAAAAACAGAGTCTTAAAAAAAAAAAAAACAAACCTTTTGTATGCATTTTAAAGACCCTCTAATTGGGCAGCACTGGTGGCTCAGCAGTTTAGCGCTGCCTTCAGCCCAGGGCGGGGTCCTCGAGCCCCAGGATCAATTCCCGCATCAGGTTCCCTGCATGGAGCCTGCTTCTGCCTGTGCCTCTGCCCCCCACCCCCTCCGTGTCTTTCATGATTAAATAAATAAAATCTTAAAAAAAATAAAGACACTCTAGTTGATACAATGATCAATTAACAATTAAATCTGTCATCACCAGAACAGCTACTACTACTTGATTGATTTTAACTAATAGATATCAGGCAACTGATGAACCTTTGTACAAATAGGATGCCCCGATTGAATACTGTTTGGCTAACACAGATATTAATGTAAGATTTTGTCTTATTGTCAGTCAATCAAAAAGGGAAAAGTAAGGATCTTTCACAAAATACCTATGAGGGGAGCACCTGGGTGGCTCAGTGGTTGAGCATCTGCCTTTGGCTTGGATCATGATCCTGGGGTCCTGAGCTTGAGTCCCACATCAGGATCCCCGTGAGGAGCTTACTTCTCTCTCTGCCTCTCTCTCTGTGTCTCTCATGAATAAATAAAATCTTAAAAAAAAAAAAAAGTACCTATGAGGGTAGGATTGGAGTGGAATTGAAATTTTTTTTTCTTTTTCTTTTTGTAAGAGGTTAAGCTTTATTTCTACTCTCAAACTCTTACAACTTTGCATAAAGTCCTGATGGTCCCGGGGCAGCCTCCACTGAGTTGATGTGTCCTACCGAGGCCCTTGAGATACAGTCCATGGGGGGGCTTTTTCACACCATGGCCACCATGGGCCCAGAGCTCAGGTAGCTGATGAAGGGGTGGAAGGGCTTCCTCTACAGGTCATGGTAGTGCTGGGCAAGGATGTTCTCTGGTGCCTGCAACATCTTCATTCCCATCAGTTTGAAGCCCCTCCTCTCAAACCTCTGGATCAGATCTACAAGGAGACACCGCTGCACCCCTTCTGGCTTCACTGCAACAAGGGTCTACTCCCAGGTCCAGAAGGGACCTCCTGAGCTGGCATGCAAGAGCAGGCTTGGCCAGGGGCTGGGAGCCTGTGGGCTGCTCAGCAGCCCTGGCAATGAGGCACACCCTGAGAGGCCACCCACACCCCTTCCCTGTGGGCTACTGGCTTTAAGCTTTCTTTGTGTGAACATGCAGAGATAAAATTGGCCAGACATATTTACCTGTAACATTTACCCATTCATTAGTTGCTGTCCAAATGAATACATGACAATCAATTTGCTATATTCTAGCACTATGATTTTTGTGAAGTAGGCATATATCTGAAAATTTAAGAAAAGCGGTATTCATTCATTCAACAGATACTTATGTAATGGAGTATGAGATGAGGTTGGAGATGGGGGCAGGAGCCAGGCCTTGTGGTGTCCTGTAGGCAACAACAAGGACTTTGGCTTTTAATTCTAAGCAAATTGGAAAGAAATTGAAGGGTTTTTAAACAGGAGAGTAAACAAAAAAAATTTGATTTATTGTCTAAAAATATCTCTGTGCTGAGTAAAGAATAAACTGCAGTAAGGCAAGAGGTAAGGGCTTATTTCAATAGTCAAGACCAGAATGGATGGCAACACAAATTGAGGACGGGTCCAGGGCAACGGAAAGAAGTGGGCAGCCTCAGGTTGTACAGTCTAGAAACTGGTAGTGGAGTGAACAGAGAACTTAAACTGCATTTAATACCTAGACCTTCCTTTCCTAGATGCAAGATGACCTTGCCTCTCTTTTTTTATTCTTCAACTTCAAAACTTGAAGTTTTGGGAAAAGATCTACAAATCATGGCATCTCGTGCATTCTGTAGTTAAGTGTCTGAACAGAACTGTATTACTGGGCACGCAAAACAGAACAGGACAAATAGACCACTAAATATTTAAAAATGATGTCCTGACAGAACTTTTCAAAGTTCCAGGCGAGTGGTTTTCAATGGAGAGAGCGAGGTAAAGCTTTCTCCCTGTTGAATGATCCAATTGTTGGTAAGAACACAGTTCCTGTATCACTAGCGTCAGTTGTCTCCTGGGTGGAGATGCAGCACCTTAGGTCACACAGGGTATGGAAAGGCCAACAAGTGACGCTGAGATAGTCTAAGCAGCAGTCCAGCATTAGGGCGATGTCACCAAATGATTTGTGATTGTCGTATACATTCTGAGAAGTTAATTTGGTTGAGGAGTTTTTTGATTTGAAGCTTTCAGCAAATGGTTTAGGGAGGTTGGTTTGGCTGAGGACAGAAGCCATCACTTCTTTTTATGTCATTCCTACTGAGTGCTTAGCATTACACCAGTCCAAGGAGGCACTCTGCATTTTCTGTGAACACTTTTTTTAAAAAAAATCTGTTTGAGGATATAACTGATGAACAGGCAAAGCACTGAACAAAATAGCTTGAACACTGAGAATCCCAAAATGGTGGAAAGAGCCGGACTTTGAAGTCTGACACAGCTTCAAATCCTGCTTCTTGCTCCTACCACCTGCATGATTTCAGGCAAATTACTAATCTCATCGTCTCTTTTAGTTTTACCTGAAGAAAAAAAAAATAGAGGTGTGGATATCTTTTTTTTTTTTTCTTCCAGTTTGCTAGTATTAAATAACAAAAACCTGAATAGAGTTTTTTTTTTTTTTTTTTAAAGAAAGAAAAGGGAAAACTGTGAACAGTAGAACAGTAATGGGTACTTAATGCATGTTTTGAGATTCAAGAAAGAAATTTTGAATTACAGAGCAGAAATCCCCCCCAGCATCCTCATGTTGAAGGAGTTAGGATAACCCATGATAAGAAAACAATTAGCATATCCATTTGTTGTAATTGTCTCAAGGTTGGAGATGAATGGGGGTGTTAGTTTTCATGCTATTGAATAATCAGAGACCAGAGAAGCCAAAAACGTGCAAATTGTAAAGTACAGGCAAGTGTAAAAGGAATTAGAAAGGGAAAGATGAGTATAGGCTTTTAGTAAACTGGAAACGATTAGCCTCAGAAAGCTGATCAGAACGTGGATAAGCACGTGGGAGAAGGGCGTGACAGGAAACTGGAAATATCTATTACCTTTCTCTTCTGCACTGAAATTCTCTTCCCTGGCCAGCATCCGGCGGCAGGGCGAGCCAAACCAGATGATCTTTCTGTTTTCCTTTTCCTGGTTCAATTTCTGCAGGACTCTGACTCCCGGCCAGAGTTGACTCAAAAGGTCTCTGCTTTCAGAGCCGGTTTACTGCCAGCTCCTGTGTCCACATCTTCAAAATCTTACGCTGCCAAATGCTCTGGGACAAAAAAGCAGAGGGACTCCAATTTCTTAGAAGCCACAATCCGCATGGAGCTCCTCTAGGCCCTGAAGCTTGCGGCCTGCTCTGCAAGGCGGAGCCTCCTCTCAAGGCCCGCGCGACCTGGACTCTGCTGAGGGCTGTGCAGACTGACTTGAGACGCGAGTGGGAAAATCCACGCCACCCGGCGTGGGTCGGTGGAGGGCGGCGGGGGGCCGCTGAGGCAGACAGCGGGAGACGAGCGATTGCGGACGCCGCTACCTGGTGCCCCGCACGCGGTGCTCAGCCGGTACCCTGCATTTGGTGCTTAGCCCGGTACCTCGCATGCGGTGCTTAGCCGGGTACCCTGCATTTGGTGCTTAGCCCGGTACCTCGCATGCGGTGCTTAGACGGGTACCCTGAGTTTGGTGCTTGGCCCGGTACCTCGCACGCGGTGCTTAGTCTGGTACCCTGAGTTTGGTGCTTAGCCCTGGAACCCCGTACTTGGTCCTTAGCCAGGTACCCGGCACGCAGTGCTTAGCCGGGTACCCTGCTTTTGGTGCTTAGCCCAGTACCCTACATTTGGTGCTTAGCCCGATACCCCGCACGCGGTGCTTAGCTGGGTACCCTGCATTTGGTGCTTAGCCCAGTACCCTACATTTGGTGCTTAGCCTGGTACCCCACACTCGGTGCTTAGTCCAGTACCCTGCGTTTGGTGCTTAGCCCTGGTACCCTGGGTGGCTCAGTCGGTTAAGCATCTGCTTTCAGCTCTAGTCATGATCCCAGGGTCCTGGGATCCAGCCCCTTATCAGGCTCCTTACTCAGCGGGGAGCCTGCTTCTCTTCTCCCCTCTGCCTGCTGCTCTGCTTGTGCTCTCTCTGTCAAATAAATAAATTAAATCTTTAAACAAACAAAATAAAAAAAGAAACAAAACCCCAAAACAAAAACCTAATCCACTCTGTCTAACATGAATAATATGCTAGATATACTAGACATGCTACTGGTTCTTCAAAATACCACTGTTGGTTTCAACTAAAATATAACATGTTAATCAGGATAGACAGAAAATAGACCTTATAACCAGCTTTTTTCTCCCTCCCCTCCCATAATAATTCAAGAGAAAGCAAAGGACCAATGAAGATCTACAAGTGTGCTTTGATTTGGGACTCATGAGTGTGTTTTATACACTAAAAGATTTTGTTTCTTGGCCCTTTGGCATTTCAAAATTTGCACATGTCTGTATAATGGTAATTTCAGGAGGAGTTGCCTTTTAAATATGGTTTACACATTGAAGAGCATTTTAAATTTGTTGATCTCATGGCAAACAAGTGCCTAATAATTTTAAAATAAGCATATATTTTTTGCATTGAGGAATTTAGGAAGCGGGACAACACACTGCCACCAAGTTTAATTTCAGTGGTGATGTGTTTTGCATGTTCTAATGGCAACACTTAGTGAAAGTTACTAAGCTCTTCTATGAGCTATTTGTGAATCTCTGGTTGTCCTAGTGGCCAGGATTATTATCTTAGATGGGTCAAGTTCTCACTTTTTTTTTTTTTTAAGATTTTATTTATTTATTCATGAGGGACACACAGAGGGAGAGGCAGAAACACAGGCAGAGGGAGAAGCAGGCTCCATGCCGGGAGCCTGATGTGGGACTCGATCCTGGGTCTCCAGGATCAGGCCCTGGGCTGAAGGTGGCGCTAAACCACTGAGCCACCTGGGCTGCCCAAGTTCTCACTTCTTAGGTGCCATTTGACCTTTCCTGCATGCACTCGTGCAGCCATTGGGAGTGATGCCCCGTGCTACTTAAATTCTTTCCTTTCCCTTCTTCACCATCCCCTTCTGCTCGTCACCAATCTACTTTTTTGTCCTCCTCTTCCCATTTTTACCCCATGTCAAAAGTTTATGGTTAAATTCCCTTGATAGATTCTCATAGATTAATTGGTATATGATGCAACTCTGCAGTATTTGGCATGTCACCATATTTTGTTTATTTTCATTTTACTTTCAATAGCACAATTTAAGAAACACAGAGTGTAGGGATCCCTGGGTGGCGCAGCGGTTTGGCGCCTGCCTTTGGCCCAGGGCGCAATCCTGGAGACCCAGGATGGAATCCCACGTCGGGCTCCCGGTGCATGGAGCCTGCTTCTCCCTCTGCCTGTGTCTCTGCCTCATTCTCTCTCTCTCTCTGTGAGTATCACAAATAAATAAAAATTTAAAAAAAATAAAAAAAAAAAAGAAACACAGAGTGTAGGATTAAGATCAATGCGTGTTACATGCATTGATTATGTGCACCCTTTTGTAGAATGGACTGACCTTCAAAGGTATTTGCTTTGGGACCTTGCCCAAAACATACTTTTGATTCTCTAGGGTTAGTGAGGAATGGAACTGTCAGGGCAGCAAAAGTCAATGATTAGTTAAAGGATTTTTCTACCATCCCCTTTGTTTTCTACCCAAAACCTTGTTAAGCAATATCTAGATATCACTCTCATTGGTTTTGAGGCATCGACAAATGAGATATTTCTTCATAAAATCTTGGAACAATCTTGAACTCTTATTTACTTGGGCAAAAGAGGATACAAAGGAATTTGTCTACAACACACAGCTGGGCTCTGTGACCCTGAGTGCATTTCTACACCGAAGGGCCAAGTGTTCTACCCTGACCATCTCCTCTAGAATAGAAAATGTCGTTGAAACAAGGGGTGGTGGAAAGGGAGGTGGGCAGGGGGTGGGGGTGACTGGGTGACGGGCACTGAGGGGGGCACTTGATGGGATGAACACTGGATGTTATGCTATATGTTGGCAAATTGAACCCCAATAAAAAATAATTAAAAAATTTAAAAGAAAAGAAAAAAAGAAGATGTCATTGAGAAGACATTCAGCCATGACTCTCTTTGTGGAGGCGTGTCCATTGGGCAGATTTTTTCTATTAACTAGCCTTAACTGGCAAAGGTGCATACATTTTATGTGAGAGAAAAATTCATTTTTTTTTTTTGAGAAAAATTCTTACAGGAATTTTTGCAGACATATATTCTTTCCTTGCTGCAATATTTGTCTTTTGGGAAATGACTTGCAGAGCCTTGTGGTAAATTGCTTAAGAGTAGTTATAATCTGTTAATTCCATTTTTTTCTCCCTAAGAGAGACGGAGGAAAAAACCATCTGATGAATATCTAGGTCCCTAGGCTCATACAGGAGCATTGGACCAAAGGTCTCCCAGAACAGCAGTGTTACTCTAAAATAAAGAGACTGGCTCTTGACCGGAGTCTATAGCAATTTAGCAACCAGAGTCCAAGGGGCATCTTTGGCTGGGCTACAGGATTCTGGAGAGCCCTCTAAAAAAAAAAAAAAAAAAAAAAGGCTACACTGTGTTTTTTGTAGGTACATTTCATCAGGTTTTCAAATGCTTCACTGACTTTCTAAAATAATCTGTAGCATTCCAGAGATAAGGTTTGCATTTCAAGTTATATTTAATTCTTTTCTTTCTTTTCCTCTTCCTCTTCCTCCTCTTCCTCCTCCTCTTCCTCTTCCTCCTCCTCCTCCTCCTTCTTCTTCTTTCTCCTCCTCCTCCTCCTCCTCCTCCTCCTCCTCCTCCTCCTCCTCCTTCTTCTTCTTCTTCTTCTTCTTCTTCTTCTTCTTCTTCTTCTTCTTTTGAGGGGGGGGGGCGGAGAGAGAGTACAGGTGGTGGGGAAGAGCAGAGGGAGACAGAGAATCTCAAGCAGACGCCACACTCAGCATGGTGTTAGACCTCAGGCTCGACTCCATGACCCTGAGATCATGACTCGAGCTGAAATTAAGAGTCGGATGCTTAACCAACTGAGCCACCCAAGCACCCCTAAAATTAATTCTTAATTGGTATGCTATTGCCTAATTCCATCTTTGGGGATGGAATTTTTCAGAGCCCTTAAGTATCTATCACCCAGTGCCAACAATCACCTAGTGACACGTGGCCAGGCCACTTCCTCTCTTATCCTGTACCTCCTGCCCCATCTCTGTTGTAAAGCAAGTTCTAGACATTGTATTAATTTATTGAAGAGGGTGTTTAAAGAAACAAAAATACATTTATCTGGATGAGAATTATGATCCTATGTTACATACATATTAACAGTATCTTGGAATTTTTGGAAAGGACATTCATGTGTGTCATGTAATTCTTATGGTAATCTTTGAAGTGTAAATCTTTATTCCCACGTTGGAATTGAGAAAACCACGGCTTTGACAGAGATTGTCATTCCTACCCAGTCACAAAACAAATGCTACAGAGATAGGACTGTCAGATTCCAAGTCTTGGCCTCTTTCCCACGCACCGCTACCACCTCACAGACTGGTAGTTGTGAATGAACTTCAACAACATCCCTATGTGAGGGGAAGAAAGAGAATTTAAAGTGGTTCATGCATTTTACAACCCAATCTTCCATTAGTTTGGAGATTTCTGGAGCTCTTCATCCTTAGATCAGTAATCGCACTTAGTTCTGTGCTGTGAAATTGGACTGACAGGACCTTGTAGAAAATTATTCTTAGTATGAACAAGACACTAGGTTTGAATTAGGTTAATATGTAACTAGCACATTCTCTGTCCTGGAGAAGTTGATTCACTGCTTTGTGCAACAGAATTGATATTTTGATAGTCCCTAAATGCCATGATTATGCATTTATTTTGTGCTTAAACATACTGTGTGTTAAGGGGATATCGAGATGAGCAAAGCAGATTCTGGCCCCAGGAAACTTTCAATCTAATGGTGGGGAAAATATAGACATAAATATTTGTAAGACTTGTCAAAATATAGATAAATTTAGGAGTTCAGAAGATAATAAAACTATTCACTGTTTATGGATTACTTCTCTGTTAAGAAATAGGGATGTGTGTTGTTGGTTTTAATGCTTCAACACACCTTTAAAGGCAAATATTGGGGCGCCTGGGTGGCTCAGCAGTTGAGCATCTGCCTTTGACTCAGAGCATGATCCTGGGGGTCCAGGATTGAGTCCCACATCAGGCTCCTGCAGGGGGCCTGCTTTTCTCCCTCTGCCTATGTGTCTCTGTTTCTGTCTCTCTCTCTGTCTCTCATGAATAAATAAATAAAATCCTTAAAAAAATAAAATAAAGGCAAATATTATTAACCCCAGCTATAGCTGATGAAGTTGAGGTTTGTATGTCTGGTGACTTGGGCATCCCAGGTGAAGGGAGTAGCCTCAGAGAATTGCTGAATGAGTGAGGGGTCTGGGAAGCAAAGAAACTTCTCAGGTTCAGGAATCAGGAAACAGTGAATGACAAGCATATTCAAGGCCTCTAACCTGTAATGATAAGGAAAAAACATTAAGTGGATATGTATTGTCAAGTGTAGGAAAAGCATGGCCTCAATGAAGTGTCTACCGATCAGTGAAGTTCGTATGGACCTTCTGAGTGATGATATGAGTACTTTGGGGAGGCTGTGGCCTTAGAATGCACAAAATTCTGATGCATGCTTTTCATTTTCACCCGTGGTTCTTTCTTTTTTCCTTTCTAAACTGTGGTCAGCTCTCTGCTATGAGCAATTCTCTAGCAGCTGAACTTTAGTTTAAGACCTTGTAAAACCCGGGATCCCCGGGTGGCGCAGTGGTTTGGCGCCTGCCTTTGGCCCAGGGCGCGGTCCTGGATATCCGGGATCGAATCCCACGTCGGGCTCCTGGTGCATGGAGCCTGCTTCTCCCTCTGCCTGTGTCTCTGCCTCTCTCTCTCACTGTGTGCCTATCATAAATAAAGTTAAAAAAAAAAAAAAAAAAAAAAAAAAAAAAAAAAAAAAAAAAAGACCTTGTAAAACCCCTATATAATTATATTACCTACAAAGAATAATCTGATAGTGAGTTAAGTGAACATTATTTTGATTTCATATTGTTTAACCATCTCTATTCCATGTGGCAGTGGCCTAAGCAACTTGTTCTTATTATCCAGGTGTCTCTTTGATTAATTAAATTTGATTGGTAGGTTTTTTTACATAAGAATTAATCAAAGTTAAGGTGATGAAACTATCCTTTAATAGTGGGTCCATGTCATTATATATTTGTCAAAACCCATAGAATGTACAACACCAAGAGTGAAACCCAATGCAAACTATGAACCTTGAGGGATATTGATGTATCAATTGGAGCAAATATATCACCCTGGTATAGGATACTGATAATGGGGGAGGATATGTATGGATGGGGGTAGAAAAATCTCAGTAGTTTCTGCTCAGTTTTTCTGTGAATCTAAAACTGCTCTAAAAAATAAAGTCTTTTAAAAAAATTAATACAAGTAGAGACCGACCAAAGCCAGGAGCCTTCTATCTAGGTAGTTTCATCTGTGAGTTTAGGAGTTGGTGGTAAAGGTAGGAGTACTATGTAATAGCACACCTGAGGGCAGCAGGGAGCCAGGATTCTTCCAGCTGTACCAAGAGTGGCAAGAGGTTCCTCAGAACGATTAAATTCTCTTGTGATGTGAGAATGTTCAACCGAGAAGAACATGACAGAGGAGAGATCTTAAGAATCAGAAAGAATGTCATACTTGTCATTCTACAAATACAGAATTCATCATTCTTTTCCATCCAGAACTGATGCAGGATGAACCACTCTACTATCCCTCACTCTCCCAAAAGCCTTGTAGTGATGACTTCCCTTAAGAACACATCTTGATTTTGTCATGATAGTTGGCTCTTGGGTCATTTTTAATTTAAAAGTTCAAAACGCAAACAAAAACGTGTACATCTAATCTAATGTAATCTAACATAAAAATTATGTCAGATTTTGCCAAGTCTCTCTCTCTCTCAATATTTTGTTAGAAAATCATGGCAGCTGGGCAGCCCGGGTGGCTTAGTGGTTTAGTGCCTGCCTTCAGCCCAGGGCGTGATCCTGGAGACCCAGGATCAAGTCCCGTGTCGGGCTCCCTGCATGGAGCCTGCTTCTCCCTCTGCCTATGTCTCTGCCTCTCTCTCTCTCTCTCTCTCTCTCTCTGTGTGTGTGTGTGTGTGTCTCTCATGAACAAATAAATAAAATTAAAAAAAAATCATGGCAGCTAAATATCTATTTCTATCTCTCTTTCTAGATAGATGTATAGATAGGTAGGTAGATAGATAGATAGATAGATATCTCCCTTGCATATATGTACCCTTTTTCTCTTACATGATTTTGACTAAAGTACTCTCTTTTTTAAAGTACTCTCTACTATCACTTATTTTTTCTTCTCTAAACTCACTTGTTTTGAGTTTGCTTTTTTATTTTCACTGAATACTTTCTTTAGATTCTTAGTATTGAAAACTATAACACACACACAAAGTCTTGAAAAAAAAGCAATAATACTCTATCAAGAGTTGGAGCCCAGTTTCTCTGGTATTCCTAATAGCACTAGTTTCTGGAGGCCTCATAGTTCCTGATCTTATATATCTTTGTTAGCCAAATCATATTTCCATTTGTTTAGAGTCTTGGTTCCTGGGTCAATCATTTTATTTCTTTAAAGAACTATATGAATTACAATTACAGGAAGGGACTAAGTGAGCCAGGAAATAAAGATTTTCGATCAATCCTTCAGTCACCTTCCTGTAGTGGTAGTAAAGCCAGTGAAATCTTCCTTGCATAACTCTTATTGTAAGTGTGGAGTTGCCCAGATCAATCTTACCAAGTAGGAAAGAAAACTGGTATGATTCGTTTAAGGGAGTAAAATAATTAAGTGTCTTGGATTCAGCTATTATACTTTTGTATACAATTGTGTTGTATGTTGAAATTTACTATCTTCATTTTTTAAAAGATTTATTTGTTTGTTTTAGGGACAGGGGAGGGGCAGAGGGAGAGACTCAAGTGGACTCCACAGTGAGCACGGAGCTCCATGTGAGACTCTGCTGTGGGGCTCAGTCCTACAACGCTGAGATCTGGACCTGAGTCCAAACCACAAACTGGCTGCTTAACTGACTACACCACCTACGCGGCCAAAAATATACTATTTTTTTTTCTAAGATTTTATTTATTTATTCATGGGAGACACACAAGGAGAGGCAGAGACACAGGCAGAGGGAGAAGCAGCCTCCCTGTGGGGAGCCCAATGCAGGACTCAATCCCAGGACCCTGGGATCATGACCTGAGTAAAAGGAAGACACTTAACCACTCAGCTACCCCCCAGGTATCCCAAAATGTACTATGTCTTAAAAGAAATATGGCTTCAGAATTTTTTTCTTGTATCTCAGTCTGCCAGTCACAGAGAAATTCAGTAAATGCCTATGAAACTAGATATGATCACCTGTGTCCTTGAAGTTTTTTTTTTTTACTTCCACCATAGTATTTTATTAGTTTTTTTTTTTTTTCCCACACTCCATAAAATGTCTCTGATGTCTATGTCTTGGCTGTTTTATGTTGCATAGTGGTATGATTTCTAACTGGTGCTCTCTTGTTAATCCATTGGCAAATATTTGTCTTTATTCTGTCAAATGGAACATCCTGAAATTACTCAATACATCAAAATATTAGATATTTCTTGAGCTGTTTAAAAGATTATTATTGATCTCTAAAATCGTTTATAATTTAATCTTTCAATTAGTTTTACTTTTTTTCTAAAGATTTTATTTATTTATTTATTTATTCATGAGAGACAGAGAGAGAGAGGCAGAGAGATAGGCAGAGGGAGAAGCAGGCTCCACACCGGGAGCCTGGTGTGGGACTCCATTGGGGGACTCCAGGATCACACCCTGAGCCACCCAGGTGTCCCTAATTAGTTATACTTTTTAAGTAAGAAACTAAAGCTGCTTTCTTCAAAAGACACTTTTTTTTTTAAGGAAATCAGAGATTGATATGGATGATATATGAGCATTTATCAGTAAATGTTACCTAGCTCCCTCAGTTATTTGCAGAGGTAATATACAACATACTTAACAATGCATATGTTATGAGTATCTTCCAAGAAGAATAAGGCATGGGTCTTAGAACTAGAGAAAATCGCTGGATACTCAAGAGAAGGCTCCTGGGGTAGTTGATATAGTTGTATCAAGAAGACTCAGCTAGTCATCCTTTCTATTGTTGAAGAATTGTGGCAAGAGTCTAGATTCGATCTTGACACAGGCCAGCTGAGAAAGTGATTTATGTTTACTATTATTCTAATAGAGCAGCATGACACTGAAGACAGTCTTCAAAATCAGAAAGACCAAGTTTGGAATCTGCCTTTATGGCTTGTGCGGCCCTGGGGAAATTTCTTATCCTCTGGGTGAAACAGTTTCCTTTTTTATAAATAAGTATGGTGATATCCTCCAAGTAGGGTCACCAGATAGTAATAGCTAATGTGGGAAAAACAATTGCTGGCCTACACACAGGAAGTGTGTGGTCATTGAGAGGGGTTGCCACCATTCCCTTCATTTCTGTAGCCCCACTCTTCCGGGTTGCTCTTTTGTTCTTGAACAACCTTTCCTTGGGCTCTTTGTCTTCTGCTCCTGCCTTGAACATGAGTGCTTGCCAGCTGCCTTCTGTTCTTTTTGCGCTCACCCTTTCCTGTGATCGCATCTGGAACCCTGTACAGATGCTGTCCTGACTTCAGCAACAACTTCCTAGCCTGAACCACTCTTCAGTATTTCTCCTGGGCTCGGAATCCAACTTGTTACTAGTAATTTCCGTTTGACTACCCTCCAGCTACCTCAGACTCTGTATGTC
The DNA here is from genome assembly GCF_011100685.1 of Canis lupus familiaris. NCBI lineage: Eukaryota > Metazoa > Chordata > Mammalia > Carnivora > Canidae > Canis > Canis lupus. The sequence continues at coordinate 7,616,805 of NC_049223.1, read as the reverse complement.
TACAACTGAACTCACCCATCACACACTTTTTCCCATCATACACTCTCTCCTTGCGTCTTCTTTTTATTTATTTATTTATTTATTTATTTATTTATTTATTTATTTATTATAGTCACAGAGAGAGAGAGAGAGAGGCAGAGACACAGGCAGAGGGAGAAGCAGGCTCCATGCACCGGGAGCCCGCTGTGGGACTCGATCCCGGGTCTCCAGGATCGTGCCCTAGGCCAAAGGCAGGCGCCAAACCGCTGCGCCACCCAGGGATCCCTCTCCTTGCGTCTTCTGAGTTAAAGTAGCACCATTTGCTTACTCTCTCAAGCCAGAAAACTGAAGGTCATTTTTGAACATTCACTACCATTTTTTTTTCATTCACTACCATTTTTATACCCAAATATGTCATGTATTCTTGTAAAATTTGCCATTTAACTATCTTTTCATCTCCACTGTAGTTTGGGCCCCCATTTTTTTTTCTACTAAGTATCTTTCCCCATTTCCAGTATCAACCCTCTTCAGACTATTCTATGTAAAACCAAGACAATAATTTTTTAATACTACTTTCTTTTAAAATTTTATTACACCCAAAATGGCTTAAAGAAAGATAATAAAATACACACACACATATATATATATACACACACATAAATAACTAGGGATCCCTGGGTGGCGCAGTGGTTTGGCGCCTGCCTTTGGCCCAGGGCGCGATCCTGGAGACCCGGGATCGAATCCCACATCGGGCTCCCAGTGCATGGAGCCTGCTTCTCCCTCTGCCTGTGTCTCTGCCTCTCTCTGTGTGACTGTCATAAATAAAAAAAAAAAAAAAAAAAAAAAGAATAACTACCTGTAATCCACTAGTTAGATGAAACCACTACCAAAACTTGGTACACATTCTCTCAGACTATTTTAAACTTTTAAACAGCAGACTGTGCTGTAAGGTCAAACTTTAGAAGTTTTTGAATCCTTGATATGGTGAGATTGAAAATAAATAGCGAATGGGGGCACCTGGGTGACTCAGAGGATTAAGTATCCAGCTCTTGATTTCAGCTCAGGTCGTGATCTCAGGGTCCTTGGATGGAGCCTTGCTTTGGGCTCTGCATTCAAAAGGGAGTTTGCTTAAGACTCTCTCTCCCTCTCCTTGGGCCCTTCCCCCCTGCTTTTCACTTTTCCTCTCTCAAGTAAATAAATAAATCTTAAGAAAAAAAATTAGCTAAGATCTGCAGTCTGACCTGCACTGGGCAATTGACCATACACTGTGCTGTCATAATAGAGTCCGACTATTGGCTGATGATTGATTCTTGGTCAATTTCATTTTAAAGGCCATATGGCCAAATCACATACCTTTGTTGAGGTTATAGCCTTTCCTGAAAGAAACAGCTGTCATCCTAGGAGTGATGGATCCTGGAGCATGAAACGTGGACAGTCAGCTGACGTGAGATAAAAGGCTTTTTTTCTCCTTAATACAAGAATTTCCTTTAGTCTACACTTGGAGGATTTCAAGGCCTTTCCGGTGAAGCAACAGCAGTGGCGACATGGGGGAAGCTGGGAGCACCAACCCTGCTAGAGACCAAAGAGATGCCCTGGGCATGCGCAGTAGAAATTCTGCAGGTGGTTCTTCCCTCCTCGTGTTCCCAAAACTACATACAGCGAGACTCAAAGTTACAGCCTGCTTCCTGCTGAACCCTGGGGAAACAAGAGTAAAGGTCCATTTGATACTTGAGGCAAAATTAAATGACTGAATGCATGTAACTAGAAAGGCTAGATAGAGCTAAGATAACCAGTAAGTAAATGTTTGTTGAAACACATTCACTGCTCAGTGACCTGAAGTCAGCAGTAATAGAATAGAAGACAAGTACATTGTAGTAGATATCTGGCACCTTTTCAGCACTGATCGGCCTTTTTTTTTTTTTTTTAAGATTTTTATTTATTTATTCATGAGAGACACACAGAGAGAGGCAGAGAGACACAGGCAGAGGGTCTTAATTTACTTTCGCTATGTGTTTTATAATCCTGTGTATGGAAATAATTGGCCTTTAAAAGGTAAAATCTTCTCTAGGTGTTTGATTTTTCGCTAGATGACAATCCTTTGAGAAAACAAGCCTTCATAAATAAGAGGTGGGCCACGTTTCTTTGTTTGATTTCATTGTTCTGAAGCCTTTCATTGTTGACCTTCATTCACAAGTTTTGTCAACTGAGGGCAGTTTCTGTGGTTAGCAGCGCCCCTCCCCCCACGGTATTTCAGTATTGCCTTGGGTGGTGACTTTGCTTTGGCACTTGGTTTATGAGCCATTATCTTGTGAAGGAACTTGCAACTCTTCAATTTAAATCTATCTTGTTAATGCTTCCCTGTTTTACTAGTGGAAAATAGATATGAGATTTCTTGAGTCTCAAAAGGCACTTTTATGTACCAATTATTTTAGGCTAGTTTCTTTGAAGGCAGCAATTAACATAGTATATTTAAATAGCTAAGTTTATTAAAAATAGCTAAGTTTTTCCTCTGCATATCCTGGCCTCTGAAATGTCACTATCATGTGTATCGCATGTTATTTAGATCATGGGGACAAGGTGTTTCAAAGTAAAGTCAAAACAAATTCAGCCTTTCCAGTCCTAAAGTTAGTTTTATTTTATTGCTGTATAACAGATTCAAGTGGGAATCTACTTCTGTAAGTTACCTTTAGTTTCTTAAGAATACTCTTCTCAGAAAGTTAAGCTAAGTATCTTTTCAGTCTTTTTTCTAAATATTTTTATTTATGGATAGGAAATGGAAATATTTTTAGTTTTTATAGCACCAAGATTATGTCTGAACTTCTTAAAATGGAATAAAATAGATCAAGATAATATCTGTTGTATAAAGTATTACACAATTATAAAAGGTTTATACTAATTGAATTAAATATACACTAATATTTAAATATTCATGTACTCTGATATTTAAATATTCATGTACTCTAATATTTAAATATTTGTTTTCTTCTAAGGCCCAAGATAGTGGGTTGCTTATTCCACCAGATCTTCAATTTTAGTTTGTACCCTGATTACCTGGAAAATCCTGGGTCCTGTCCTGAAGAGCTGATTCTGTAGATCTGAGAAAGGCTAAGAATTCACTTTTCTAACAAGTTTTTAGGTGATGCTGATGGTTGGAAAACCACTAGTTTAAGCATTCAGAGGGATGTTTTTTCATAGCTGAGTATTGGAATGTTTCTGTGGCTAATAGGCACAGACAGGGACTTCTCATAGGTGTTCCAAATCTAAGATCTTTGATCTTACATCTCCATTTAGTTTGATGATCTTTGGAATTCTGGCCCCGGGGATGGAAAAAGAGCTGATGCCATTAGCCCCAAATCAGCTATGGGAGAGTAGGTAAAAGTAGAAGAATGTGTTAGTTTAGGTTCGGACAAATTGAGTTGGGTGTCCAGGTAGAAGTGTGCTAAAGGCAAATAGAAGTTATGGACCAGCACTCCAGAGCAAAAAAAAGGGCTGTAGAGAGAAGGAAACTAGTAACTTTCTGATGACATAGGGGTCGATGCCTTTGCTGCTTTGTTTCATTTAATTTCCACAAGTCTCCTAAGCGTAGGCAAAAAGTATTCTCATTTTTATCCACGAGGAAGGAAACCAAGATTCAGAAATTAAGTAACTTATAATTAGTTGTCTAGGACCAAAATTTGAACCCCGTTTGGTTTGTTTCTAAACTCTCTATTATATCTGTGGATGAGAGAGTTTGAAAGGGGACGGTAGACTTTAGTGTTCTATACTGGGGGGGATCAGATAGCAAGAGGCTGAGAAAGTCATTGAGATTTGCTGTCTGAAAAGAAAGTCTTTGGTATTTTGGTTGAGAGTGTAAGTCCCTCGACTGCAGAGGGCAAGGAAGAAGAGGCAATGATGGAAGATTCGCTTTTTGAAGATTGACTTTAAAAGGAAAAAGAAAAGAGAATGATGTTTTGAGGATTAGGGTCTTCTCTAACATAGACACCTGTTATAGACTGAATGTTTGTATCTCAGCCAAGTTCATACGTTGGGGTCCTAACCCCTATGTAGTGATATTTGGAGGTGGGACATTTGGAAGGTAATCAGGTTTTGATTATGTTATGAATATGGGACCTCCATCATGGAATTGGTGCCCTTGTAAGAAGAGGAAGAGAGAGATGTCTATTTCTCCATGTATATGCACCCACAAAAGGCCACGTGAGCACACAATAAGAAGGTGACCATCTGGGACGCCTGGGGGGTTCAATGGTTAAGCGTCTGCCTTGGGCTCAGGGCATGATTTGGAGTCCCAGGATCAAGTTTCACATGGGGCTTCCTGCATGGAGCCTCCTTCTCCCTCTGCCTGTGTCTCTGCCTGTGTCTCTCTGTCTCTCATGAATAAATAAATAAAATCTTAAAAAAAAAAAAAAAAAAAAAAGGTGGCCGTCTGCAAGCTAGGCAGAAGACCCTCACCAGATCTGGACCATACTGACACCTTGTCCTTAGACTTAGACACAGCTTCCAGAACTGCATGGAAGTAAATGTCTGCTGTTTAAGCCACCCGGACTATAGCATTTTAATATAGCAGCCTGAGCTAAGACACCACCCATGCAAATTGGTGGCTTGTTTATTCAGACATGGTCCATTGAAAGATGGCTCTAAGGGTTTTGAATATGTGAAATTGGTGTCTCTTGATGTTTGTTCCCATCCCTACTTCTGTTGGAACACTTACAAACAAGCAGGGTATTCCAGTCTTGTCAGCATTCTCCTGCCAAATATGCTTAATTATGTAACTGGGTGAGGTGTGCATTGCCTCTTACATAAGAACCGGTTTTTCTGTCATTTATCAAGCTGGGTTGGGCTACTTCTCTTTCACTTGTGTGCATGTGATACATGAGGTGGTGAAGGTGGTGTTAAAAGCATTACTTGAAGGGCTTTCAGTTTTAGTTTGAGCTTCAGAGCTGATGAACTAAAGTTCTTAACACTTAACACTAAAGAAATCAACTCTATTATATTTAGGGCTTTGAAGTGTTTAGAGACCTATCCAAAATAAATGAAATATCAAGTTATTGATTCATATGGGTCAGTGCCTTCATATAAAGGATAGTGTAAAATGTTATTTCCTTTCAGGCCTGAACTCATTTTATCTTTTCATTTTGAAGTTACAATGGAGATGACTTATAAATGCCTACAGATTTTTTTTTTTTTCTGCAGCATGGCTAGAAATGTTCGTAGTTGATTTATTACTAATCTCTTGAATCTGTAACAGGTAGAGCCAAGAGAATGAGGAGCATATTGAACATGAAGCTAGTGGGGCTGAACTTCTTCTTCAGCCAGGAAGAATATAAAATGACTAATCTATCACCAAGATGCTAATTAGTATCTAAGAGAAAGTGAGATTGCTGACATCACATAATTTCTATGAATTGAAATATGTTTTGGAAATGATTGATGGGCTTTTCTTTTGTCTGAAGCATATTCTAGCTGAGGTTTTAAATGGCAAGGAATTCTCCCTGAGGGTAAATATGAAGACTATGTGAAGCTAGGCTCTTCATATTTTTTAGCAATATGAGGTCTCAAGAGTGGACAGACACTCAAATTTCCCCAAAGTCAGCCCTGTGTGTAAGGGAAATGTAATAGCTATCCACACCAAATTAGAGAACCATCAGCAGCTTCTAAGACAGATATGGATAGAGTATATATAGTCTTTTACAGGCCAATGGTGGCACTATCCTTCTTCTAAGTCACCTGAAAAAAAATTACAAATATTAAAACGATGTTTTGGGTTACACACTGAACAGGTATGTTTTGGGTTACACACTGAATTATTCCCTGGATCATCTGAATGTATTATATGTATGTGTCTGGGGGTATATATAAGACCATAACCTTTTTGTGTCTCATCTGTAAAATGGGGATAATAGTAGTACCCACTTTTATAGAGTTGTTATGAAGATTAACTATTAATATGTCTAAAGTCCATAGAATTATACCTACCATAGAGTAAGCCCCCAATTAGAGTAATACATTTATTACTTAGAAGGGAACATGGAATAAGTCCTCTTCCCACAGCTATTGGCAAAGAGAGAGAAGAAAAAAGGGGGGATGTGAAAGGTAGAGATACCTCAGTCAGGCAAGCTCAGCAGTGAAGGGGCAGATTGGAGAGCATTGGTACAGATGAGGCTGCTCATGATGTGGGGGGGCACATCACGATTGAGATCTATCTTGTTTCCTTGGCAGGGCACATCTTGTGGGGACAGTGACTGCCAGTGGGTGGCCAGGGTAGGTAGGCAAGGACAACCCTCTTAATTCCCTTTCCGCGAACTAGGTTTTTGCTTTTGGATTATTGTCATATCTGAGCACAAGCGCCAGCTTGAGCAGCCTTTGAGGGAAGCTACCTTCTCCCATTCAAGACTCAGGGCTCACTTAGAAGTAAAAGAGACTCTACTTCGTTCCCATGCACTCAACTCTTGCCTTCCTTCGGGAAATGGCATGTTGTTTGCCTCTTTAAGCATGTATGGACAGATACTTTTCTTAAAGGACCTCTCTAATCAAAGAATCACAAAGCCTCCTCCAGATATATATTTAGAAGTGTTGCCATGGTCACTGTTTCCTGTTTGGGCATCTGTCATCTGGCTACTGCAGCCTGCAGGTGAGACTCTTCCAACAGCTCATCACACATGTCTACGCCAGCTCAGTGGGGGGAGGACCAGGACCCCAGAAGAATCCCTTGTTGCTATCAACAGTCTTGCTAATTGCTTTACAATTTTACTGTAATTGGGCAAGCCACTTGATCTCCATGGACCTCCATCCCCTCCTTCTGTAAAATGAGGGTGCTTGAGCCTCTGAACTCCTGCAAAGTGTGATGTCCCATTTGCTACATGTGACCCCAGTCACAAAGATGTTAACTCACTCTAGGGCGGCTAACATATTTCTTACATACCGATTACAAAAGTGATTCAACAGAAATCCCTTCCATTCGATAACAATCTCAAGGAGATTGGATCTAGTGACCCGGAAGCCACTATTACTGTTAACTTCCCCTTGGGCTCCTTGCTGTCTAGTCTGACCAATCCCCACCCTCACTTTACTTGAAGCAGGCCTTGCTGTTATTTACTTCTTGGAGGCTCCCAAAGCTCAAACCAGTTCATCAGAAAGATTCCTGGGCTCAGAAGACTTCCTGGAAGTGAGAGGTTTTAATTCCAGCCCGGGCAGGATCAGATTGATCCAGATAAGCCTGGTCTGAGATTCTTCTGGGATTCTTCTGTCATTGTCAATTGCTGATGTAGAAACTGTTTTGTAATACTTTGAATAGGGTCATTTTCCAGACATGATCATGATAGCATTTTTTTCCGTGGTTAGCAACCATGGAGAGATGGCATGCAAAGAAAATTACCAATATTTACTATGAGGTTGCTGTGAAATTGCAAAATTGGATTTTTTATATATTTTAGGGATGACAAAATGATCAGCAAGAAAGGATAATGCTGACTCCATCAGTGACTGATGGAGGGAAACTCTGGGGTGAGCATAAGTGAGCCCATGGATACTACGTCTGAAGATGAGATTTGCTCTCTGTATATTTCTAGCAGCCAGCAGTTTAAGTGTGTGGAGAGTCTACACATGCAGAACATGAACTTGGAGTGTTCCGATCAGAGGTTTTATATATTATTTCATAAACTTCTGGTGGGTAGTTATAGTCTAATGCATATTGTCTTTGCCAAAGTACTTGAGTTCATTACACTCAAAATAAAGGCTTAGCTGCTTCAGATGCTTTTTGTGATGAAGAGAGGAGAGACCTATATACATAAATAAATTGCATAGCGTGTCCGATAAATATTGTAAGTGAAAATGTGATCCTCTTGTCTGTGAGAGAATCTCATAGGTACTCTCAAGCAAATTGCTTCTTTAAAATGTTCTATTTTCATTTTATCATTCTGATTTGGGGACCTAGAAGATTTAAATCATATCAGAATGCACAAAACAGGAAATTTTCTTAGTACAGTTAATATCTTCTCCCTGGTTTATTAGGCTTGAATGCTGTTAGAGAGCTTTAATGGGGATGCTAAAATCTAAAATATTTTATGAAACAGGTAAAATGATTTCAAGTAAGGGTTCACTTACTAATAAGCCAAGCTGTTACAGATATGCCTTTTACATTTTTCCTGAGAGCTTCACAAGGCCCAGGGGTACACACCAGCTCAGTCAGCCTGGCTCAGAAATTGTTTTGAGGCTCACATCTTAAGGAGTGAGGGTTTTTAAAAATTATTTATCTTTTTAGTTACTTTTTAAAAATTATGAACTATTGTAGACCAAAAAAGTATAGATGATTGCCTAATTAATACTCAATGTCCTGGTGACTTGGTGTAAGAATATCACAAACACAATTGAGATCCTCATGAAATGCTATCAAGAGTTTTCATACCTGTACTATATATATATATATATATTTTTTTTTTTTTACTATATATATAGCCTTAAAATTAAGTTATTTTTGGTATTTGTACCATACTACATATGTCCTTCTTCAATAACTTTTGTTTATCCACATATTTTGATATTTAACCATGTTGGCAGATGTAAGTAAATTCTATTGTGTTCACTTTCACTGATGTTCGGTATTTTACAAGGTGAATAGACCAAAACTTTTTTTCACTTGTCCTCCTGTTGTTCAGTTGTTTTAATTTTTTCTCAGCTTCAAAAGATAACATGTTAAACATTTTTTTTAAACATTTCTCCATATCTCTTATGGAAGAACTCTTTAGGGATAAATATGTAGGAGAACTGCTGGGGCATGAGATATGCACACCTTTATCAAGACTAGCTGTGACCAAATTGTTTTAGAAAGTGGTTGTGTCCGTTTATGGTTTTTTCAGAATGGTATCCCTATTGCTCTGCATTTTTGCTGACACCAGTATTTTTTATTTTGACCAATCTGGTGGGTATGAAAGAGTATTCATTCCTTATTGTTTAATGGGTATTTCCCTGGTTGCTACTAAAGTTGAGCAGCTTTTGTAGGTTTACTGGCCATTCACATTCCTGTTCTGAGAATTACATTATTATATTGTTTTGCTCATTTTTAAACATTTTTAAAAAAGATTTTATTTATTTATTCATGAGAGACACAGAGAAAGAGAGAGAATGGCAGAAACATAGGCAGAGAGAGAAGCAGGCTCCATGAAGGGAGCCCAGTGTGGGACTCGATCCTTGAGTTCCCTGAGCCAAAGGCAGACCAACGCCAAGCCACACAGGCATCCCTTGTTTTAAAAAATTGTTTATCTTTTCAGTGACTTATAGTTCTTTATAATATTTGGTCACTGAATTTTTTTCTCCCAGTCTGTTTTTTTTTATTTTCTTTTAATTAGCAAGTCATTTTAAAAGTTTGCTCTCAATAAAGCTTTTCATACCATGGGATCATAAAGCTATTTTCCCCAATTTTGTTTCATAAATGTTTTAAAGTATTCTCCTCTCCCTATTTAGCTTTTGATTTATCTACAGTTGAATTTTGGAAATCTTGTGGGATAGGGATCTAATTTTATTTTACCTTTTCATGTATGTAAGCAATTACTCTAGTAGAACTTTTTTTTTTTTTTTTTTGGAGAGAGAGAAAGATATGCATGAGAGGGAGGGGGCAGAGGGAGAACGAGATAGAGAATCCCAAGCAGGCTCCTTGCCTAACATGGAACCCAAGGTTAGGCTCGATCTCATGACCCTGAGATCATGACCTGAGTGGAAATCAAGAGTTGGATGCTTAACTGACTGAGCCACCCAGACACCTCTCTAGGAGAACTTATTGGATGGAATTTTCAATGCTAGGAATATGTGAAGTTTTATTAATCATATTTGGATTTGTTTTGCTTCTTGAAACTAAGGGATCAGATTATTATCAATTCTGGGAAAACATAAGACATTATCTCTTTGGTTATTTTCATTCCTGCATTCTCTTTATTTTCTTTTTCTGGAACTCATTTTAGAACTCTGTTCAAACTTCTATCTTCCACATTTCTTGACCTCTTTTTCCTGTGTTTCACATCCTTGATTCCCTGTCTTGTCTTCTGTGCAATTTCCTCCAAGTTAAAAGTTCTCTCTTAACTAATTTTTTCTTCAGACATGTCTAATATGCTGCTAATATTTTCCATTTGTGTAACTTGTAAGTTTAGTCTTTTTCAAAGCTATCTTCTCTTTTAAAGTGATGTTGTTCTCTCACGTGTTCAATTTCCCTTTGTCTTTATTTTGGCATACTTGTTTTATGTCTTGGATACTTTTGTTATCTGAAGTTCTTCCACCAAGTTATTTAGATTTTAGGTTTATCTTCAGTATGGTTTCTTTGATTCCTTGTAAATTTTGGATTGTGAAGTCATCTAAAGTAGGACTTATTGGTGGGAATCTTGTACAACTGCCAGAGCAATTTTTAATCTCCTCCTGCTAAGGATATTTCTAGCTCAGTAGGACTTTTTTTGTTTATTTGGTACCTTTCTGGTTCAGACATTGCTAGACAATGGAATAGGTGCACGATTACACATTTTGGAGAAAGATAATTATTGTTTCCTCCCAGAGCCTAGGCCAAGATAAATGCTCTTCTTTTCTAGAGTGGCTTTTTTTTTTCCTTCTTTTTTTCAGTCTAGCTTTTCTAGAGGGGTAAAAACCTTCTGGAACCTGTCTTGATTCAGGTTCTCAGTCCTACCTTCCTTTCCTCAGAAAGGCTCCAGGCATTGTCTGTTACTCAGGTGGTGATTAGGAACTTCAAGTTCTGGTTACAAAGACAGACAAAACCCTGTTAGAACTCTTTAGTATCATCAGCTTCTCCTTACCTTTCTAGCTTAGGTGTTTCAGTCATTTTTGATCACTGTAGATTTCTCTTGCATAATTAATTAACTTTGGTTTTATAGTAGAAGCATTTCAAATCCCAAACTGCCACAAAGGGAAGTTTGTTTGCTTATCTCTTAAAGCTTAAGTTATTTAATAGTCTTGGGTGAAGATGAAAATTATTTATTTTTTTAAAGATTTTATTTATTTATTCATTAGAGACACAGAGAGAGAAGCAGAGACATAGGCAGAGGGAGAAGCAGGCTCCCTTGCGCAGAGCCCGACATGGGACTTGATCCTGGGACCCGGGGATCATGATCTGAGCCAAAGGCAGATGCTCAACCACTGAGCCTCCTGGGTGCCCCAGGATAAAAATGACTTGACCAGTAATAGAGCCAAACAATCATAGAGTGCAATACAAATGAGTTTACTTTAAAAATTGGTATTGCACTTTTGCCTCCATTCGAGTGAATCTTCAGAAAAATAACTTGCTCTTGACCAAAAATGTCTTTATTCTTTCAACAGGTTTGTACTGAGTGTCTGTGATGGTGCACTTCAGATTTCAGTGTATTGACTACTGACCTATTTCTCTCTCAGCCAATGAATAAACAAACCCATGTGTGAATTGAAAAATGACAGCTAATGTATTGCAGATCCTCTATATCTCCTTAAAACAAAAGAGGTTAAGTGGTGCTGGAATTTTGACAATGTGGTCATAAACTGTTGCCAATTAAAAGCAATTAGCCCCCATTGTTTTGTATTAACTGGACATGCAACTTAATGGAGCTCAAAGGGCTTGCAGTCTGAACCTGATTTGATCTCCTTTTACAAGTAATTATGACTCAAGGGAAGACTCAACAGATATGTCTACAATTATATGTATGTGTATGTCCATTTTGTTCCCTTAGAAACAGTATCCTGTTATTTGTACCAATTTTCTAGAAAATTAACTTTTCCAGTTGGGCAAGCTCGGTTTACTTGGCAAGAGAATGCATAAAAGCACCCATTTACATCTATTGATTTGGCAGAGACATAAAGAGTATGGTGAGTAATGCCCTTCATTCAGACAGACTTCTCCTGAAAGGTTGCTGCAAAGGATTTTGAAACAAAGTGTTCTTCTGAGAAAAAAAAATAACCAAAACTTAAAAAAAGTAATTTTATTAATAAAATATTTTTTTTTATTATTTTATCTTATGGCTATACCAGAAAGTTTCTCTGCCCTTAAATGGCTAAGGGAACTTTAGGTATAAGGATCAAATAACAATAACTATTTCTTGTGGCAAAAGAGATCTTAGGATCTTAGGAAGTCTTTTCCAAGGTCATTGTGACCTTAAGCCAAGCCAGAGCACAAGCAATCTCCACATTGCTCTTTCCATGGCCTTAAGCTCTTGTGAAGTGGCTCAGAAACCACAAATGACATCCCTTGAGTATAAAGATAGAAGGACAAATATCTATTAATGCATTGTCATGGCTTCTTTGACATTTCTCTTACCAATGCCTGAGAGGTCCATGGGATGTCAACAGCCAAAGTTGATAGAAAATCTGTGGGGCCACTTTGCTTTTCTCATAGTTGAGTTGACTAGCAGGAATGCAAAGCTGTCAGGTTCCCTAGGATGGAATTTGTGATTTCTTTGACCCCATAAATCATCAATGAATGAATGATGTATTTAAAAACACTTAATGAGGGGCACCTGGGTGGTTTAGTCAGTTAAGTGTCTGCCTTTGGGTCAGTCATGATCTCAGGGTCCTAGGATAGAGCCTCCTGTCGGGCCTGCTTCTCCCTCTTCTTCTGTGCTCTCTCTCTCTCTCTCTCTTGTTCTTTCTCAACTAGATAAATAAATTCTTAAAAGTAAATAAATAAAAACACTTAATGAGAGTCTACCAGATGCTTGGGTTGAAGCAACAGAAGCAATTGAAAAGTAGTTCCTACCCTACCACTGGGTAGTGTTGGAGGTTAGTACAATTGATGAGTGTAATGTGGATGGAGTAGGGGTACAGATCCAGTTGTGGGAACATGGGGGAGAGGGTCAGGAAGGGATCCTGGATGAATGACCTCTGACTTGAGTAAAAAGGGAATTGCAGTGTGCAACTAAGGCTATGATGGGAATCATATTGCAATAAATAAGCATATCAAGCCAATACATTGCATACCTTAAACTTATACAATGTTATATGTCAATTTCATCTCAATTTTTAAAAAGTAGGGAATTAATTGCACGTGTGTTAGTCAAGTGAAGTGTTCTCAATATCAGAGATAAGCAAAACTTAGGAACACAGCAGGCATGGCTATTTTTTGTAATAAATTGTTCTATTTAATTATCCTAGTTTTTGTTTAATTTTTAAAAATATTTTATTTTTTAAGTAATCTCTATACCCAACATGGGACTTGTACCCATAACCCTGAGACCAAGAGTCACACACTCCACCAACTGATCCAGATAGGTGCCCCTGTTTAATTTTTATTCTCTTGGTAACATAGCCTCTGCCTACTATGTATAATGACAAACACTCAGAGAATCCCAGGACAAAGCTTTCTCCATCTCTGTGCCAATGAACTGATAATTTCCTACGAAGAAATTTAGGAAATTCTTTGTTATTATCTAAAGGAAATAATTTAATTCAACACAAATTCGTTGAGTGCTAACTTTTGGACAGCTACTATAATGAATGCTGGGTTTATGATGGTGAAAAAAAGGCTTATTTCTGCCTCCAGTTGCTCACAATGCAGCCAGACTCTTAAATAGGTAACCATAATGCAATGACAGAGTGGATTTGGCTAATTTATGAAAAGATTATATCCTTGTGATCTTAATTACCACCGATTCCCTGACCAGCCTGCAAATCAGGCCCTGATTTTCCATCCCAGATCTTTCCAGAACCGCCTGTCATGCATTTCTGACCTCCAGATCTCAGTCATAATTAATAGTTTATCCACTTAACAGGACATGTTTGTGGAACTGCCCAGCCTCATGCAACCCCAATTCTTTAATTTATAGAATTAGGTGTTGTCTCCAAACTCCCTCTGTTCCTGAACTCCCACCTCTGCTCATTGTTTTTTTTTTTTTTTTCTGCTCAGTGTTTGCTCCCATCCCAGGATTAACCTTGGTCCCTATTTATCCTCTGTCTTTGAACTTGCCTTCTTCCCCTGCCACACCCTGCTCGTTCAAAATATCCTTTACTTACTCAAGTCCTGCCATTTTTGAACTCCTGTGGGTTTCAGCAAGATGTATACAAAAAAAAAAAAAAAAAAAAGGAAAATCACTTAAGAGTTGTATCCTGGGTGGTTTAAACCCATTGGTGGAACTTGCAAAAATAAAGCCAGGATCGTGAAAGAACTGAAGGTGGCAGTAGAGGAACAAACATGCTCTCTAGTCTGGTACTGGGGGGGGGAAAAAACAAAACAAAACAACCTAAAAAAAACCCCAAACCCCGAATATAGGAATTCCAGCTAGCTTCTGTTCCTCTTCTTTTTTATTCCTAATTCATCTGTTTCTGTCTCCTTTCTGACTTTCTTTTCTAAGTCTTCCCAATTGCTTTAGAAGACTGTGCAGGGAGAGATATCATTTCTAGTTTTTTCATTTTTTCCCTACTCATCAAGAAATATTAAATCTGCCATCCTTTGCCTTTTCATCTGCTCCAAGTCTTACTAAATAAATGGCCTCTTGGGACTGCTAAAAGGAAAAATGACAGGCCCCAAATGGCATCACTTTGATTTAGGCCCAAGTCAGTAAACCGGGGCTTAATGCTTCATCGAATTGTACCCCAGAAATAGAAGCCTTAACCGGTCAGCAGGAATTTCCTGGTACTCACCAAAGAGGTTTCTGTCTCTGGGCCTTCTCCATCCCTCAGATGAAGAGGAGATAATCTGTAAAAATAAAGCCCTCTGCCCTTCTCCCTAAGAGAAGGTGATCTTGCCTGAAACAATCTTTTTTTTTTTTTTTTTCTCTAGTAACTATCCTGCCCTACACTCCTTCCTATAAAAACCTTCCATTTTGTATAACTCCTTGGGGCACCCCTCTATTTGCCAAATGGGAAGCTGCTCAAATCACGAATTGCTTAATACAGCCAATGAGATTTTCACATTTACTCTGTTGAATTTTGTTTTTTAACAGAACGAATACAACCAAGTCCATTCTCTTTCATCTTGAATACAAACTTATAAAAAGAACCCTGGTTGGGCAAAATTAACATGTGATTTTAGGCAATTGCCTGTAGAATTTTTAGCCATTGGGTAAATCATTCAGGGAACTTCCTTGGGAGGACCTATCCAGCTGTCCCTGAGGGTCAGATCTGGTCTGCTACTTGTTTTTTTTTTTCCCCAAAGATTTTATTTATTTATTCATGATAGACAGAGAGAGAGAGAGAGAGAGGCAGAGACAGAAACAGGCTCCATGCTGGGAGCCCGATTCGGGACTTGATCCCGGGACTCCAGGATTACTCCCTGGGCCAAAGGCAGGCGCCAAACCGCTGAGCCAGCCAGGGAGCCAGCCCTGCTACTTGTTTTTATAAAGAAAGTTTCTTTCTTTTTTTTTTAATATTTTATTTATTTATTCATAGACACAGAGAGAGAGAGAGGCAGAGGGAGAAGCAGGCTCCACACAGGGACCCCGATGTGGGACTCCAGGCTGCAGGCGGCGCCAAACCGCTGTGCCACCGGGGCTGCCTGTAAAGAAAGTTTCACTGGGATGTCGTCATGCCTGTAACCTCTGAGAGCTTTTGCCTGACACCAGCAGAGTTCAGCAGTCCTGACCAGACCATCGGGCCTGCAAAGCCTAAAATACTTACTTTCTTTCTGGTTTTTTACCGAGTTTGCGGCCCCTGCTCTAGGTGTCTGTATTAATTCACTGGGGCTAAATTATGCTGCAAGTGGCAGATGACCAAAAACCTTAGTGGCTTATCATGAAGGGCCCCTTTTCACTAAGAAGATTTAGGAAAAAGGCAAAAGAGAAAAGGCAGGATCATGATCATTCCTAAAACTGATGTCCTCGGGCCGGGTCCAAGGACTCAGAAGGTGTCCCTCAGGACCCAGCCCAGAGGGCTTCACACAGGATGGAAAATCAAATGTGAGCCGGCAAGAGGTGAAAGCAGAGTTTATTGAAGGTCAAGAAATGGCAGATATGGACAGGCCATTCGGGAGACCCCGAAAGGAAAGGGAGCTTGAGTCTCCTCTTTGCTTGGGGTCTAGGCTTTTTTGTTTTTGTTTTTCGAGGTTTTCTTTATTAGACAGGGATAGAGAGCACAAATAGGCAGAGTGGCAGGCAGGGGGAGAGGGAGAAGCAGGCTCCCTGCTAAGCAGAGAGCCTCATGCGTGGCCTGGGATCATGATTTGAGCCAAAGACAGCAGCTTAACCCACTGAGCCACCCAGGCACTCCAGGGGTCTGGGGTTTTTTATTGGTAATTGTGGCCTGGTGCACCTGTGCTCTCATGCATCCAGGAACTGGTCAGAACAAGGACAGTGTTCAGGAGTCCTTCATGTCACTAATTCCATGAAGACAGGGTTCTTGGCATCAAGGTATTTGCAGTCAGTGGTCTTGGAGAACATTTATGAAGACCCACCGGGTCACTTCTTAGATGTTATCTGTCGTGCTGGAAGATTCCAAAGAAATCATTAACCCTTTGATGTTTACAAGGAGGACATACATTAAGGCCTGAGTTAGGTGGGGGTGCAGGTCCTAGCAAGAATAGAAGTAGAAAACAAAGCAAAGGAAAAATCCCCAACTTTTTCTTTCATGAGGTCCCTTTGGGTGCCCTGTCTCAATCTTTGATGGCACCTGTCACTCTCATTCATGTTTCATTGGCCAAGCAAGTCACAAGGCCAAATCTGGGTCAGGAAGTAATTCCTCTGGCATAGATTTGTGGGAGAGAAAGACCTGGTTAGGAATTCAGAGAATACTTTGAGAATAATACAGTCTATCACAGTGGCTATTCAACTTTTCTCAAGGGTTCAATCTAAAAATGGAAACTTATACAAGGTCTCAGGGCAGAAAGGCTAATCATTTTTGTCTTCTCTTAAAGCATATCAAAGAGTATGCTACAGTAAAGCACAGCCTCAGATTTCTTTGTGTTCTGGAGTTGAAAAGGGAACTTCAGAGCTTGTAGATTCTTGGCAAGACCCCCCCTCACCCCCTCCCGGTCCTTCTTCTCTGGGACATTCCCAGCCTCCTCTCACTCTTTGCTTTGAGAATCTTGGGCTTCATGCCACCATTTTCCTGGCGTCGCAGATGGAGTTCCCTGAGGAGATTTGAGCACAGGCATTTCACCAGGGGATGATCTTTCAGTGTGGGTGGGTGGGGTTGCAGGTGCAGCTGAGGACTGCACAGACCCTGCTGTGTCAGGGGGAGCTCTGAAGTGTCCCTCTCTTTCAGAATGGACAGACATTCAGACTCCTCATTGACCAGTTACTTGTGTGTGTGTGTGTGTTATGTGTGTGTGTTGTGTATATGTGTGATGGGGAGTGAGCCCAGAAAGGAATGTGACCGTGGGTAAGAAAGCTCATCCCTGGGTCCCTGGAGAAGACACTGAGCTGAGAACTGTCAGCAGCTGGGACTCTCCCAGAAAGCAGGGTAGGAGCCTGGGACCAGTATTGCAGCTTTTTCCACTCTTGTTTCCTTCAAGCATCCTTAGGAGGGCATGACTCAGGTGCCTGGGTGGCTCAGTGGGTTAAGCATCTGCCTTTGGTTCAGGTCATGATCTCAGGGTCCTGGGATCGAGACCCTCATCAGGCTCCATGCTCAGTGAGGAGTCTGCTTCTCCCTCTCCCTCTGCCTACAACTCCTCCCTGCTTGTACACATGTTCTCTCTTGAATAAAAAATTTTCAAAAAAAAAAAAAAAAAAGAGGAGGGCATGACTCAGGTTGTCCAGGTCTTGCTCAGCTCCTGGATTCTCATCTCCACTCAGCTCTGAACACACCCTTTTTATCCTCGTTGTAACCAAACTTACAGGAGTTCACTCCTTGGGGAGTTAGAGGCAAAGACCGGCTTTGTGTGGAGTTGTCACGCGAAGGAAACTTTATTTATAGCAAAGGAGACCTTGGGAAGTAGCTTCCAAAACCGTGACTCCCAGATAGAGGTGAGTGGGTTTGTTTCTTTTGGGGTAGGATGAATATTCAGAAAGGGGAGTTTTGTCATCACGTGGAAAGGCAGGCATAAGGTTGCACAGGTGTACCTAGAAAACGTGCCCCTACGTATATCACTATGTCATGTCAGTGAAGCTCACGCTCCTCCTTGGGTGGAGATCTAACGTTATAATGAGGTAGAGGTAACTGTCGGACACCCTGTGGTCCCTCTGCACAGGTGTGAGTCACTGGTTGAGCTCAAACTGGTCTAAGCCTCCAGAGCTCTTCCTGTTGTTTGCCCCTTGAAAGATAAGGTTCACATTCCTGTGAAGAAGGGGGTGGAAGTGATCAGCAAAGGTCTTGCTGGTGACAGTTTTAACCTCATTAACCCTATGGGGCATGGTTTCACAATCACTTGCCCCTCCCCCAAGCCCTGACACTCCTGTGTTCTTTGGCATTCACTCTCTTCCCTTCTCCACATGTGCAAACTCTTCTCCCTAACTATTCCTTAAAATCTTCCTGCTGGGAGTGAAACCTAGTTCTTCCCTGAGGCCACTGCTTCCCCAGCAGACCATCTAAAGGATGCTTTTTTCTTGCCTACACCCTGTATCCCCTCGGGCCCAAAAAGTTGGTGGGTATCTTCCTTTTCCCCACACTGCCACTTCCAGACTTTTCTCCTCCCCTCCACACTGACCCTCTGAGTTCGGATTCTCCTATCAAGAGACCCTCCATCCCCTGCTGCTCCTTGTTGCCGACCATGGGTCATTTCTGCCCATTCCTTGAGGACTTTAGCTCCTGGCACACTAACTCCTTTAACACAAGTTCACAACTTTAACACAACATCATTCTTAGTGATATAAATGTCCATGCTTTTAACTCATTAATCTCCCAGTTTGTTACCTCTTCTCCTAGAATGGCTTTGGGTCTCACTCTTCCTCATGGCATTCCCTTTCTCCATTGTCTTGATTTTGTTGTTACCAGTGATCATATTCCATCTAAAGTTCCCATTTTAAGCATCCCCACTCCCTAGCCATCATCTTGTATCTATCCAACTCATTTCCTCTGGGATTCTAACTCCAATAATTTTTTGACTTCATTGGGACCTCAAATAGCACTTTCGCTCTGTCTCCTCTCTGTCCAGCTGAGAATCCATGCATGTACACATCATCCATTGCATTGTTAAAAAGTTCAATTCTTCACCCATTGCAGCTGGATAGGACTTGAAAAAAACATGCTTGTTAAACTCATGGACTGCTTTAGTCCATTCCAGCTGCTAAAACAAAATACCATGGACTGGGTGGTGTATAAGCAACAGAAATTTATTTCTTATGGTTCTAGAGGCTGGAAGGTCTGAGATCAAGGCACGAGCAGGGTCCCGCTCTGGTAAAAGCTCTCTTCCTGGCTTATAGCTTGTGCCTTCTGGCTGTATCCTCAGCTGGTGGAGAGCAGGAGCTCCGCAGGGGCTTTTTTTTTTCTTTTTCTAAGAGCGCTAAGCCCATTCACCAGGGCTCCCCGTTCATTAGCTAAACACCTCCCCAAAGTCCTACCTCCTAATATTATCACATCAGGCAGTGGAATTTCAACCTATTAATTTGGGGGATGTTCATTCTCTAGCATGAACCTTAAGTGAGGTCTTAGGGTTGTAGGTTATGACTACCATGGTTATGTAGTCTGTTTACTTCCCACCTGTTCTAGACTTTCTCCTTTCCACACTTTCTCCTTTCCCTCCAAACTTCCAACATCTTATCCCTCTCCTTCTCAGCTGACTTACTGTTTTACTGAAGAAGTAGGAGCAAAAAAAAAAAAAAAAAGACTCCTTCCACATGTTCCCACTTCCCCCTGGGCCCATAGAGTCTGTTTTCCCTCTTGATTCTATGGAAGAACTGTCTTGGTTTCTATCCAAAGTCAAATGCCACCCCCCTCTTATATAATATATCCTTTCCTTTTCTACCTACCCAAGGACACTGTTCCAGTGTTTGCCTCCTCTGATACATAATAAAATGATTCTTCTTTAATATATTCATATTATCAGCAAGCAAATATGCTGTCCTTTCTTCCGTCTTCAAATGCCTCTCTTGACCCCATATCCCCTTCTAGATGCTGCCGTATATCTCTGCACCTCTCAGGAGCAAAACTCAAAAGAGTTGTCTACACTCATTATCTTCTTTTCCTGTCCTTCTTCCAGCTGCAATTTGTCTTTCATACCAATTCCACCAACCTACTAAAAAGCTTTTCACATTGTAGGTCTAATGGCCATTCTCTGTCCTCATCTGACTTGACCTCTTAGCAGCATTTCACACAGTTGATCGCTTTCTCCTTGAAAGAGATTCTTTTGGCTCCCAAGACACTGTTGGCTCCTGGTTTTCTTTCTACCTTGCTGGCTAGTGCTTCTCAGTCTCTCTTGCTTGCCCTTTTCCATCCTCTGGGTTGTGAAATATTATAGTACTTCAGTGATTCTCAGCAAACATTTTTTTCTTCTCTAACTATACTTCCTCCTGAGGGAGTTTATTCAGTTCTGTGACTTTATTTATTTATTTATTTATTTATGACTTTTCTTTATTTATTCATGAAAGACAGAGAGAGAGAGACAGAGAGAGAGAGAGAGAGAGAAGCAGGGGGAGAAGCAGGCTCCATGCAGGGAGCCCGATGTGGGTGGGATTGGATCCCAGGACTCCAGGATCACGCCTGGGCTGAAGGTGGCGCTAAACTGCTGAGCCACCCAGGGATCCCCAGTTCCATGACTTCACATGTAACTTTCAAATTTATTTCCACACCCTGGGCCTCTGCTTTAATTTCCAGACTCATAATCCGGCTGCCCACTTGACATTTCCACTTGGATGTCTCACAGCCAGCTCAAACTTGATATGTGCAACATTAGATTCTTGATAATAGCTGTCATGTGGTTGTTTTGAGAATCAAGTGAAACAGTGCATATATTGTATTTGGATTATCTGTCATGGTAAGCGCTCAACTAATATTACTTATTATTATAACTGCATTGAGTATTTGTTAAATAAATGACTATTACAGTAAATCACTAGGTTAGTATTATGCTGTCTTATGTAGTCAGCAATAAGAAGTATATGGCCATGATAAAGAGAATGAGTAATATGGTTTATTTAATTTAGTGTCTACTATGTACCAGGCACAGTTATAGGCACTGGGAGTATAACAGTGAAAAATATAGACAAAATACTTTTTCTTTTGAAGTTTACATTCTAGAGGGTAGAAGGGGAAGGGACAAATAAAATGCATACTATGTTAGATGGTAATAAATGCAATGGAGAAAAATATAGTAGGGGAGAGAGATTAAGACTGCTAGGGGTTTGGTAAGGGAGGCTCTTTTGGGTAGAATCATGTATTAGTAAATTATTGCTATGTAACAAACTTCTCCTAAACTTAAATTATCTCACACAGTTTCTGTGGGTGAGGAATTTCAGAGCATCTTAGCCCGATGGTTCTGGTTCAGGGCCTCTTATCAGTGTGCAGTCAAGATATTAGCTGAGGCCACTGCCATTTGAAAGGATGGGTAGGTCTGGAGTCGGCAGGAGGCCTTAGTCCTCCCCTCATGGACCTTTCCATAGGGCTTCTTCATTTCTTATAGCATGGAAGGTTGCTTCCCTCAGAGGATATGATCCAAAACAGATCAAAGCATAAGCCCCATATGTTTTATGACCTAGTGTCCAAATCACACATGGTTATTTCTACAGTATTCTGTTTGTTACCCAGGTCAGTCAGGTCCAGCATAGGAGGGGACCACACAGGGTGTCAGTCCTAGGAGGTGAGCTATGGACAGCTATCTTGGAGATTGGCTACCACATGACTGTACAGTCTTTGACACTCCTTCTGTTGACAAATGGGATCTGTATTGTCTTCTCCCTTGTCCTAGAAAGTGAGGGTTGCTCTGAGACTGCTTAGGTCAATAGAATATAACAGAAGTGACACTATGTTAGTTTCTGAGCCCAAGCTTTAAAGGACTGGGAGCTTCCACTTAATGCTTCTTGAAATGGAACACCTACTCCACCATGTAGAATTCTGACTACCCTGAGACCACCGTGCTGTGGGGAAGCCCAAGTTAGCCATGGAAGAGATGTGAGACATCTGAATGAAGAAGCCTTCATTCCAGCTTCAGCCTCCATTTGACTGCAACTACATGACGGTTCCAAGTGAGAACCTCCCAGCTGAGACTTTCCACCCCCAGGATCATAAGAGATAATAGTAATTTGTGTAAATCACCAGTTAGGGGACAGTTCCCACAGCAGATGATGGGAAGTCAGGGATAGCTACTCTGGAAAGAATATTCCACCAGGGATCTGGCTATTTGAGGAAAGGGCTGTCCAGGCAACAGAAAAAAAAAAAATAATTGAGAGGCCCTGGAATAGGAACATGCTTGGTGAATTTGAAGGACAGCAAGGCAGCTTATGATTGAATCAAAGTAAGAGAGCCAGAGAAATGTAGGTGATGAAGTCATTTACTTTGAGAGATAGAGAGAGGTTGCCGAAAGGGTTTATTTAACCAGAGGCATAATGTAATCCATTCAAATGTTTTGTTTTACTTTATTTTATTTTTTATTTTGTCTTATTTTATTTTTTAAAGTAAGCTTCACACTGTGGGTATAGCCCAACGCAGGACTTGAACTCATGATCCTGAGATCAAGACCTAGTTGATATGAAGAGTCAGATGCCTAACTGACTAAGCCACCTAAGTGCCCTTAAACTTATATTTTAAATACCTCAATCTTATTGCTTTGTGGGAAAAAAATTCTAGGAAGGCAAGAGTGGGAGAAGAAGAGCATCTAAGAGACTGCTCTTATATATAGTCCAGGGGGTAAGCTAGAGGTGATGAGGATTGATCAAATTCTGGAAATGGACTGAAAGTAAAGTCAACAAGATCTACTTATAGATTGGATGAGCTGCAATCACAGAAAAAAATACATCAGGAAGGAGTCCTAGGCTTTGGCCCAACAACTAAATGAACCAAGTTGATATTTACCAAAATGAGAGAAAATGAGGAGAATTCTTTTCTTATTTTGGGGGCAGGCTAACATTCTGTTTTGGAAGCTGATGTTAACTTCCAAGTATAAATGTAACTTCAATAGATATGTCTGGGCATCAGGGTAGGACTAGATGTATAAGTTAATGGGTTGTGAGCATTTAGATGGCATCTGATGCCAGCAGACTGAGATCATCACAGAAGTTCTAGAAGAGGTCCAAGAAGCAAGCCCTAGGGCATTGTAGCATTCATAAGTTGGCAAGAAGAGGATCCGTCAGAGAGACTGAGACCGAGTGACCAAGGATGAAGGAGAGCAAGAATGTGTTGTCCAGAAAACAAGAGAAGAAATATTTCAAGAAGGAAGCATGATCATATGTGTCAAATCCTGCTGATAAGGAAGAGAACAAATAAAAGTTGATTATTGGATTTGATCATGTAGAGGTCATAGGTGACTTTGATGAAAGCAGAGAAGTGGTATAGTACCTCAAGGGAAATATGTGGATGATAGCGATATTTTAAGTTGGAAGCATGTGTAAATGCTGATAGAGATAATTAAGTAGAGAGAGAAAAGTCAATGATAATAGGAGAAAGGGATATTTGCAGAGTTGAAATTGTTGAGTAGGAAAGAGGCAGGGGGATCTAATGAATAAGGACCAAGTTTATTGTTATAAAAGGGAAGACAAGGAATATGGTTACAGGTGCAAAAAGTTAGGGGATTTATGGACAGGGATTTTATTTTTTTCACTGAAGTAAGAAGCAATCAGTTGATCTTACAGGGGGTAAGGGGTTTGGGAGATTTGAGAAGAGAGAAGTTATGGAATATTTGTTTAGGAGAATAGACTTGATAAAAGCACACAAGAATTGTCAGCATAATTGAGCAGCATAAGGGTCAGCCTGTTGCTTATGGCTGTGATTTTACAGATCGAACAGTCAGCATGATTGTGTCCTCTTTTTTTTTTTTTTTTTTTTTTTTTTTTAGCATGATTGTGTCTTGCACGGGTGCAGGTGAGGAGTGGGGAGAGAGAGTCAGATATGGTCAAGGTTGGAATTGTTCAGGCAGTTACTAGTAAAGGAGTGATGAAAATGACATTAAGGGTGTCTGCAAAGGAGGGCTTATGATGTTGATCATGGAATTTGAGCTGAGCATGGAGAGAAATGAAGATGTGAGAGGGAGAATGAACGAAGACAATGAAGTGCCAGTAGGATCAAACATGGTTGGAGTTGGGGTGTAAGAGAGAGTGAGCCGGTGGGAGGAGAGTGGGAGGTCTGAAAGTGGGATTTTGGATGGGATGCACTTGTTGGTTATGATGGGGACTAGAGTGTGAGCATGGAGCGAGGTGCAGCTGAGCGAGATGGAACTGGAATCTTGCTGGTGAAGAGTAAAAGATTGGTAGGCTGATGAGTTGAATGTGTCTTCCATATGGGTATCAAAATCCTCAACAATGATGGCAGTATTGTTGATAGTGTGTCAGCTCTAAAACCTCGAGTGAATGAGAGGCAGTAATTGAGAGTTTGTGGACAATGATGATAAGTAAAGGTTGCAAGCACCTTCTAAAGCTGATTTTATGAGATTGGCTATTTCATTCAATCAGTACTGATCTCAGTTTAGTCGACTAAAAATGAAGAAGTCAGTCCACATCATCCTCAAATTCACCCTGTTCTAGGACTTGGCAAAAAAATTATCTATTCATTAATTTTTTAAAGCATTTTGTTTATTGGGGAGCCTGGCTGGCTCAGTTGGATAAGTGTCTGACTCTTTCTTGATTTTGGCTCAGGTCATGAGCTCAGGGTGATGAAGGTGTGACAGTCTGCTTAAGATTCTCTCTCTCTCTCTGCCTACCCCCCACTCACACATGCACACATGTGCTCTCTCTCTCTCTCTCTCTCTCAAAAAAAAAGAAAAGTTTTATTTATTTAAGTAATCTCTACACTCCATATGGGGCTTGAACTCACAACCCTGAGATCAAGAGTCCCATGCTCTTTCAACCAAGCCAGTCAGGTTCCTCTTGACAAAAAATTTAAAAGAAATATATATATATATTTATATAAATAAATATATATAAATATATATAAAACATTAATTATATTAATATTATATTAATTATATAATTATAATTATATATATAAATATATATATAATATTTATAACCATCTTTGAAAACTCTTCTGTTAACTAGAGAACAGTTGAGCTCTTATTTCCAGTTTTCTGACTCTGTAAGGAAATCTATTTATTTCAGGCTGTAATGTATGTTTGCGGCTCATTATAAGGGCATTTTCTTATAGCTAGCAAGATCAACGCGGGTCTTGTTGGGTTAAAAGAGGTGAAAGTTCAGAGCAGGAGGGAGAGGCAAAACTCAATTCTACAAGTGTTTATTAAGTACAAACAAGGGAAATTTGGAATTAATGTAGTTGGAGATTTTACCATTAAAGAGAAAATCACATGACTGTTATTTTATGAAATGAGCCAACTGGGAGTCTTTGGCACCAGAACTCTAACTGAATGAACGTCCCCACACATCAGAGAGGATTCCATCACTCCTCTGCACCCGCTTCCCCCTGACCCTGCCATCATCCTTCTGCTAAAGCACTTTCTCAATGCAATGTAGTCATTTGATTTCTTCTCTACCACCCTGTCTTGCAATTGGAGGTCAGGGAGGGAAAGATTGTTTCTTATTCATCTTGAAAGCACAGTGCCTGATAAATATCTCATCAATTCAGGATTGAATGATAGACTAAATGTATGAATGGGAAGCAGGAGCCACACATTTATTTGCTTCAGTGTTTATTAGAAAATGACCATCTTACAGGTTGTTGTTATTCCACAATTTAGGAATTTGTAGGTATTTAAAGTATCCAGTGGAATGGGAATGTGAGAAAATTCTAGGTTCCTGCTAAATGTCATCCCTTCTCTACTCCAGGATTCTGTTGAATCTCATGCATATGTATGGCAAGATCTTCTTTCTTCCCTCGTTCAGACATATTCTGATTTAAACTTATTACATCAGGCAAGTATTTCTAATAATCTAGGTCTTTTAGATACTCTGGGATCAAAAATCCCTCAAAAGACCTAAAGGAAGAATTTTGAGAAACTGGGCCCTTTCTCGGCTTTGCTTTATAGGGGCTTTGGATGTGACCTCCCACATTGGACTATGGTGCATCAGGGTGAAGTGTGAATGGGAGGAGCCTCACCATTTCCTTATTTCTAACTGATTTTATTATTATTTTTTTAATTGTATTTCTAACTGGACATTAAGTCATTTGCCTTGGCTCTAGAAATAATCAGTGAAGCTCTGACATGAACTCTGAGGTGGTGCTGGGTTTTTCAAGAACCCTCTCTTCTGACAAACCAGGCCGATTCTCGATGCCTGGGCCATCCCAGTGGCTACTGCTACATGGAGCAGTTGGGACTCACCGGATGGGACAGGGGGAGTGGGGTGGTGGTGGTGGGGTAGTAGTGATGGTGAAATCATTCACTATCTCACCTTTGTCTCCAATCAGCCGAAGGAAAGTAGGCAAGTTGCTTCCCTCTATGAACCTCTCTTCTCACCTGTAAAATAAAGGGTTGACCCAAGAGAACCCAGATGGTCTTTTGCAACTCTCATTTTCGAAATGCTGTGAACTTTTTCTTTTCCCAGACACAGTTGTTCTTCTAGTTCTAAGTGAGCCCTGCCTAGCCACTCCCTTCTTGAGATAATGTTTCCGTTGAGATTTTCTCCAATCTCCACCTCAGTCCTGTGGTTTATATCTCTCATATCATTGTTTTCTTGTTCATATCTAATTTGGGTTGGTTTACAAACATTCGGGAGTCATTGACATTGACTTGGCATTCACTTACTGAGTTATTTATTAATCTGAGCCACACACTGGGGACAAGGACAGGAAAAGCTCTGTCCCCTAGGCTCACACAGCTCAGCAGAATGTCAGTTAGTTCCATTGCTGCAGATACCATTTTAAAGTGCTCACAAGCATTGCTGTCTCTCTTACTCCGCAAATTTTATTTGTGGATTTCCAAAAGGATATAAGGAAGTTACCAGTACTAGCAGTGAATACAAATGGTAATGAGCATTTTTCTCTAGTTTTTTTGAGCAAAAATAATATGGACCTTCCATCTGGTATTAATTAATTTGGACTATTCCGGTTTGCAGAACTGTTATCTTATTGTGCCTCTATTTTTTAACTATGGGGAAAACATTAAGTAAAAAGTAGGATGTTTAAAATTTTGAGGACTTGAGGTTGAATGGAAAGCAGTGCCTGCGAGCTCTGCGGAGCCGCCGAGCCACCCTGAAAGGAGAGGGAGGTCAACCCTTGGCGTGAAAGGCGCAGGAGCGCCCCCTCATGGTAATAGTCACGAATTACTTTGCTGACACCCGTTTACCCATTAAGGGTGTTTGAAAAGCAAAATTTTAGCTTCACTTCTGCTCCAAGAGAAGAAACGCTATTTAAGACAAAGGAAGTCTGTCCATTCCTACTCCAGGAAGGAGCTGAGCCAGAGTAGGGGCCGGGAAATGGAAACTTCCTAGGTTTCCATAGTGAACTTCGTTTTGTGACCTCATAGCCACAGACTTCCTGTAAGCATAAAACTACTTCCAAGAAAAAAATTTCAATGAGTTTTGAAGGGTCCTCACCTCTGCTCCTCTCCATTATCTTAAACATTAGAGAATTGAGAACATTACATTTTATACCCTTTATATTTGGTTACTTTTGTTGTCTTTGTTGTTTGGTAGTTTTTATTGTTTATTAATTGTTGTTGAAGTTTATCATTAATCAATGAGTCCCCAGAAAAAAATTATATCAGTTTCATATAGGATTTGTAAAAAATTAAAAAACATGCTTGCTGTTACAGAATATTTATTAGAAGAAAAAATGCATTTTAGGAAGCACATGTAATTTATCTCATCTTTTAGCACCACTTCTGAGCTCTTATTTCCTCTGCTGAATTGCTAGCTCTTTGAAGTAGAACATCATTTTGCTCAATTTTGTGCTCTTTCTCATTCTAAGTGCCTATCACAAAGGAAGAATATAATGTGTGGTTTGATGGTCATGGATTTTAGAAAAACCCTGTGATATAAGTAGTGGAGCAAATCCTTGACCCACCTGTTACTTGATAAGAGAGGGCAAGTGACTTGCCCAGGGTCATACAGCTTCAAGTGGAAGGGCCGGGATTCCAACTCAAGTAGTTTGGGTCCAGGGGTCGCCGTGTATAGTTAGGTATATAAGTTTGTGTATGTCCCTTCTTCTACCCTCCCTCTGATATGGTCTTCCTTTCCCTTAAGAGTCTTGCTTTTTACACTGGCATCCCTACCCCTTGCATGCAGCTCATTTACTGTCCAGAGGCAGGGTGGGAGGGGAAGCTGATGTCATTTCTGGCTACTGAGATGGGACATGTAGCTTGGGCCTAATGTAACAATGGGATCCCCTTCTCTGGCCAGACTTATTGCACCAGTGATGGTCAGTAAGCCTGCAGACCATGCTTGCTGAGGAATTTCTGGGAGAAAAGTATCCTCTTTCTCTTTCTTTCTGGAAAAACTTTGGATTACCATTTTCTTTCTCTATCCTTAGATATGAATAGGAGCAGGCCGTTGTGGATAGCCAGAGTAGGGCTGCTGGAAGGGAAGTTGACATGGCCAAGGGCAGACAGATGCAGGAGCAAACCTGATCTTGGATGACATTAGTGAGTAACTGAGTCAAATCACCCCTGAAACCAACCCTATCTCTAGCATTCAATCATGTAAGCCATTAAGTCTCTTTTATTGTTTCAGCCACTTTGAGGGTTATTTATTTATTTATGTATTTATTTATTTTTAATCATTCAGGGGAAACTATTCATGGCCATAATTTGAGAGAATAAGATTCTGTCTCTTTCTGAAAAAGCTAACTGGTTAGAACTTTGACCAAGTACAGTTGTTAAATTTGGAAAGAAGTGATTAGAGCTCAGTGTTTAAGAGCTACATGATAACTAGTTCATGTTATATTTACAACTCTATATCCAAATAAAACCTAAATGTCAGGTGTCTGACTACGAATATAAAAATATCAAGACCTGCTGTTACTGCAGCTGAACCTAAATGATGGCTCCCTCAGGGAGAATCAATACTTTTAAGGCAAACTCATATTCCTACATGTACTTCCAAATGACAAATAATAAATGTCCAAGGAAAACATTTAAAAAATACCTCTACAAAGGTTAAAAATTAGGAAAAAATGTGACTTGCTTCTTTCAAGAGTTAGAAAAAACATCTCCCAGAGGATGTTGCTTTTCCCCTACCGTAGAGCTAACTAAATAACTTTTAGAAAG
This sequence comes from Canis lupus familiaris, assembly GCF_011100685.1. Lineage (NCBI taxonomy): Eukaryota > Metazoa > Chordata > Mammalia > Carnivora > Canidae > Canis > Canis lupus. The sequence goes on along the minus strand of NC_049223.1, from coordinate 7,587,701 downwards.
GAAGTTTTGATTGTTGGTGATTATACTGACAAATAATTCAAGGATAAAGATAAATAATCTAAAATTGAACCCACTATCTTGAAAGAGCATTTCTTTAAGATTTCAGTGGTCCTAAATTTTAAACTGGAAGAGAAGAGCTTCTGTTGGTATCAAGAAAGCCTAGATAACCAAGTATCTTCAGAATAAATAACAATTCTTGGTTAGAAAATCTGTAAGTCCCTACAATTCTAAGGTTCCTGTTCTGTTTTTCCTTCTTTGACAGAATCTATTGGCTAAATACTTTCCTTTCCTGCTTGGAGACAACTTCTTTCTTCACCTCCTGGCACTCTATCTTGAACAAACAAAATTATAAAATACTTATTAAAGTTGGAGAAAAAAATAACCTTTTTCTGTTCTTGTTTTGTCTGTATCAGAAAGAGTAGAGGGTCCCAAGCCATCTGATATAATGGATGCACTATCCTTTATTTCAATAACTAATTATTAAGGAAGAATGGTTTGATTTTCAAGGTCCTTGGACTACAGAGAACTCAAGCTCTGGCTGCAAATTGTTTGCCTCAAAGAGACATAAATAACCGCAACTGCCACAAAATAAAGCAGGTAATCTTTAGACATGCCTGAATAAATTAAAATGAAATATAACCCAAGACTCCAGCCCTTCAGGTCCCATTGAATACTGTGTTCTCGGTCAGCTGGTAAGATTTTAATTTATTTTACTATTACATTTCTTATGACAAAATGTAACTTAACTCATTCATGTTGTCCATTAATCCACTCTCTCCTTCATAAAGTGGCATATATGATGATGACCTATATTAAGGTAATTGTCTACCATGTGTAGTATTGTAGTGATAATCTATAAATAGTATAAAAGTTTGTAGAAAATTAAAATATGAAGCATATGACCACAGAAAGATATAAATCTTTAAATATTTGTTTTTTTCTGCACATACATTGTTTTAGCGACTTGAGCCACCTAGTGGTAATATCTGTGAAATATGATTTCTCTTTTTTTTTTTTTTTCAAGATTTTATTTATTTGAGGGAGAGAGAGAGAGCAACAGAAGGCACAAGCGGGGGAGCAGCAGAGGGAGATGGAGAAGCAGGCTCCCGGCTGAGCAGGGTGCCTGACTCAGGGCTGGATCCCAAAACCCGGGGATCATGACCAGAGCTGAAGGCGGACACTCAACCGACTGAGCCACCCAGGCACCTGATAAAATATGATTTGCTATACTGAAAACTAACATAAAAGCTTTTAACTGCTTCCACCTTAATAAGATTGAAGTAAATAAAACGAATTATAACCATTATGTACATTCAGATTTCCAAATTAGTATTTATTTATTACTAGACAAATAAGGGCAGCCCAGGTGGCTCAACAGTTTAGCACCGCCTTCGGCCTGGGGCGTGATCCTGGAGACCTGGGATCGAGTCCAACACCTGGCTTCCTGCATGGAGCCTGCTTCTCCCTCTGCCTGTGTCTCTGCCCTCCCCCCCTTAATAAATTAATAAAATCTTAAAAAAAAGACAAATAAATTTGTAATTGATTAATTAGCAAAGTAAAGTGTTAGGTTTTTATAATTACTTTACAATATTCAATCTCCCAATATGGCATATTTGTTAATAAGCTTGTTATTAATTTATAAATTAAATAAGCAACTAAGTTATAAAAACATAACCCTTTGCTTGTTTTGTTTCTTCTAGTAAAGGCCACATAGCCAAGAAAATAAAAATTTTATGAAATAATTGATGAAGGGGAAATTTTCAACATGTATAACCAAGAAATAGTTAACAAACGTTTAATGAACTAAAATGACTAATACATTTAATGACTAATACATTTGAGAATCTGTTGTGTTTACTTATTTATTTAAAAGATTTTAGGGACACTGGGTGGCTCAGTGGTTGAGCGTCTGCCTTTGGCTCAGGGCATGATCCTGGGGTCCTGGGATCAAGTCTCACATAGGGCTCCCCTCAGGCAGCCTGCTTCTCCCTCTGCCTGTGTCTCTGCCTCTCTCTCTGTGTCTCTCATGAATAAATAAATAAAATCTTTTTTTTTTTATTTTAAAGACAGAGAGAGAGCACAAGCAAGGGGAGCAGCAGAGGGAGAGGGAGAAGCAGACTCCCCGCTGAGCAGGGAACCGGATATGGGGCTCAATCCCAGGATCTCAGGATCATGACCCGAGCCTAAGGCAGATGCTTAGCCAGTTTAGCTCCCCAAACGCTTCTATAACTTGTAGTATTTAAATGTAACTTTTGATAAATGGGCTTGAGTATAACCGTGTTTTCCAAATCTGTCTTCTGTCATATCATCAGTCTCATGTCTTCTTATATTCAAAAAACAAGAGTTAATTACCAATCTGCTTTCATGGTCCATTAGAAATGCTCCACACCCAGATTACACAGTGACTAATTTTAGATTTCTTTAACTGGGAATTGTAGCTCAAATTCAGTTTCCATGTTGGCTCTGTTCTCATGTAATAACTTCCAGCAGAGCCAAATCACAAAATACTTACTAACTTCAAGTGTTAGAATCCACGTTCATCTTTGCCTTGTTAACTTTTAAGGATCTTTTTATTTATTGTTCCAAGAATGTCAGGTTCTTTGATTTCCTGCTTTCTTAAATTGCCATATGTCTCTAAAGAGGTTGTGTGTGTGTGTGTGTGCTTAAAAAATCAGAATTAGCACAAAGGAATGATAGATTTGTCCTCTTTGAATTCATCAAACTTCCGACTTAGTGGATTGCAAAGCCAGAATATGAAACCAGCAAGGCAACTATTCTCTCTTTTGGATGATCCAGCTTTATATAAACTCTGACCTCCCTCCATCTCATTCAATTGGCATTAAGTGAGCAGAAGACAGGTAGTTTTCATGAGTGTTCCTAGAAGCAAAGGTGTCTGCAGAACTGTGGAGAAGTGTCAGCCTGAGAGCCCATCAGACCTCTAAGGAGTGATTTATCAGAATAAAAATGAAATAGGCTCTAAGAGAGGAGAAGTTTCCATGATATATAAGGCACCCAGGCAGATCAGGTAGGGGAATGAGGTACCAGAGGGAGGATTCTGCTATAAGCATATGGGGAATGTCTATTCTTTTGCTCTTCCTTCTGGGAATGCCATCTTTCTGGACAGAATGTGCAGCCATGGGTCAGACATGTTCCATAGGCTAGGCCAACTACAGACTTTCCTGAGGCATTTTGAACATGGGACCAATAAGAACGAGTCTGACATGTTCTTGGGGGGTGAAACCTGGGGGATTTGTGGTACTTCTTGCTGCTCTGTGGAGAAAATCAGCCCAAGAAGCCAAGATACAGAGACACAGGTTAGGGGGAGTGTCTGAACCAAACTTCTTGGAATACGCTTTTTTTGCCTCAATTACTTTGACTTGGGTTTCTGTCACTTGCAACCTGGAGAATATGCTGAAAGGTAAGGGAGAAAAGTAGGTTCTAGTGCCCTGAGAATCAGATAGATAATGATCAGAAGAACCTGCCTAGACCTGGTGTTGATCAAAACAGTACCAAGATACCTAATACTAGTTTTGGATTGGAATTGATGCTAGCTAGGTCAGCATTGCCGCCTGTTAAGTCCACAGCCCCATTGAGTAAAATGGCCCAAAATGCCCTTTCCTAAAACCAAAGGTCCTGTGCAGCCATGTTTGGTTATCAGGTGACTTATACATCCTCATCCTCATCGAAACCCTCACTCTTACCTCCTTAGACAAATTCAAATGTGAAAGTGTAGTGTTTATGAAATAACACAAATCCCCAAGTGAACTTTAGAAGACTAAGAAACCCATCCAGAGAATATGGAGGGGTAGGACTTTCCTCTGTTCTGGGCGCATCTTTAATGTAGAGTGGTAGACATCAGCCAAAGCCAGCGTCTGCTCATGTTCAATCTGGTCTTGATTCCCCACCCACTCCTCATTCTTCATAGTCTCTCTGAGTCAATTTCCTTACTCTCACGATTAGCCCCCACCATTGTGCTTGCTGATGGCTCCTGAATTTGTATTTTTACTAGTGAATTCTTTCTTAAATGGAAGATCTGCATACCTCATTGTATTTTGGACATTTCTTCTCAGTTCCCTGGGAATGTCCAAGCCAATGCATCTAACAGGTAAACTCTTCCTAAATTTTTCATATTCCCTGTGGAAGAGAGTGGTATCACTATCTACCTGGGTGCTTAAGCCAGAAACATATGAATCATTGGTGACTCCTGCTTTTTACCCCTATAACTTATCAGTCAGTATGGTTTTTCAACACCATCTCTTTATTATTACTCAAATGCCTCTCCTTCTCTCCACCCCCACCACTATGTCCTCAGTCAAGATCCTTATTATTTCTTGTGTGGCTTATTGTAACAGCTTCTTTTTTTTTTTTTTTTAAAGATTTTATTTATTTATTCATGAGTGACACAAAGAGAGAGAGAGAGAGAGAGAGAGAGGCAGAGACACAGGCAGAGGGAGAAGCAGGCTCCATGCAGGGAGCCCGATGTGGGACTTGATCCAGGGTCTCCAGGATCACACCCTAGGCCAAAGGCAGGCGCCAAACCGCTGAGCCACCCAGGGATCCCTGTAACAGCTTCTTAACTGTTATTGCAGCCTTGATTATTCACCATTTGATACTATTCTTTTTTCTGGAGTTAACTTTCTCAGTTGAAGGTCTCGTAGTGTATTTAAAAAATCTTTCATGACCCCCGTAGACAAAGGACCGTAAGTTCATCTGCATGGCTTTTCCTCTTCCTCCAACATGATCTTTAGCCAGTTGTTTCCTATTATTCCCAGCCATGTGAGTTGCACCCCAAATGGGCCGCACTCCTGCTTGCCTCAGTGAGCAGGCTGCTCCTTCTGTGACTACTGATTGCACCCCATCCTAGGTCAGCCCAGCCACTCCCTTCTGGGGAAAGGTTTTCTTCAGCTCCTTACTCTGTAGATGGCTCCACCATACATTTATCACAGTGTCATGCTATCATCTGCTTACTTCCATGTCTTCCCAAATGTGCTGTAAAACTCCTTGAAGCTAAAAGCAGCACCTGGCTATTGAATGCATAAACAAATAGAGTCTTTTAACCAACCGATGAGTTCAAAGATGAATAAAACCATGAAGCATTTACTAATTATTCTGTTTGGAGTTTACCCTCCGGGCGGCATCAATTCTGAAGCAATAAATAAGAAAAATGAAGATGGCAGTGCTCTATTAGTATTGATGAAAGGCTGCAAAGGAGGATCCTCCTGCCATTATCTGCCCACTTCCAGCAGAACAGATTGGTGGGTGAGAAAGATGCAATATGGTAACTTGAACTGACATAAGCTGGGGTGGGAGGAAGGCAGTCATTTCATTCTGATGGAGTAAAACCTGCATAGAGACTCTGCTCCATTGTTCATCTTTAAGCAGCTCTAATGAACATTGGCAGGTGTCTGAATGAACAACTTTGAAAGCTTCTGAATGTCCCCCCAAAAAGATTGGAAAGCTTTTCTAGAAGCAAGCCAGAAGAGGTGCTATGTGGGATCCTTTGAGGACTCCAACAGAAAAGTAGATTTCATCTGGATTTTTGTGCTCCCAACTCAAAGGAGTTGGCCAGGTAGTTATTTTCAATCTGTTTTCTGTTGTTTTATCTATTTAGGCTTTTTCTGTCTTGATAACGTTTAGCAAAATAGCATTTGCCTTTCTTTGTGGGTCAACATAACTATTTGTAGGATTTTTCTCCTGGGACCCCAAGCCAGCTCAACTACCTGAGGGAGATACCACAGTCTTTACCCTCCACAAAGGGGAGCTAGAGACACACTTGAGGGACGTGAATCAAGGGATCTATCATACAGGTCAAACAACGAATTTCAGAAACATTTATTTGGCATCAACTCAAAAGTTGCTTCAGAATTTCTATTAAAAAGGGGATTAGGGGCACAACTTGTTAGTAAAGGTGAATGGGAAGGGGTTGAAGGAGATGTGGAGATTATGGAATGGCAGGGTAAAGCTAAATCCCTCTGGAGCCCCCTGTTTGTGTTACTATGGTAACTATTTTCTTAGTAAATTATGCTGGACATTGCGGGAAATTAAAAAAAAAAAAACTTGATTACAATGAACCTTGCCCTGAAGGAAATTAGAGTTCAGCCAGGAGAGACAGAAAAACTAACAGGTTTAAGAGGCTATTAATCAGGGACACCTGGCTCATTCAGCCGGTAGAATGTGCCACTCTTCTTCATCTCCGGGTTGTGAATTCAAGCCCCACTTTGGGTGTGGAGCCTATTGAAAAAAAATAATAATTAAAAAAAGAGGCTATTAACCCAGAATAATTTTCTAGAGGCCAGTTTGTGGAGCTAATTGACTGGAAATTCTGGGCTTAATGGCACCATTTAAATCCCTCCTGGTCCCAGATGCAATTTGGTACCACTTGGTGGTCATGGTGTCTGTCCTCTGGTTAAATATCAATAGGGAGGATTCTGGGTCATGGGTGTGGCTGGACTTTCCAGAGATCTCTGAGTCACTCAGTACCCCTTTCTTCAGCCCAGTGTGGAGAATTTGGGCTGAGAGATTACTGGGGATACAGGACACTCCTCTCACAGCCTTATCTCCTAAAACAGGGTTGCTACAATCTCTAAACCCGGTCTTACCTCCTCATCTCATCTATTTTCCTTTCAGAAAGTGAGAATTTCACCTGCCCTGTTTGAAAAGTGGGATTGGGTACAGGTGAAGACACTTGCCATTTTTCAATTGCATTATATCTGAATTCTCATTATCCTGGGACATGATTCTCAAGGGGATTTTCTATAATAATGTTCTCTCTGAGTTGAAGGAAATCAGAGTCCTGCCCTGAGGAGAAAGAATTTATATATAATTAGTGCATATATGTGTAGATATGGGGTGGTTATTATTCAATGATAACGAAGGATTGTTGAATCTTTACTATATGTCAGGCATTGTTCTAAGCAATTTGTTCATGTTGTCTCATTTATTCCTCACAGTGGCCCAGTGAAGTCTGACCTGTTACCATCTCCATTTTAGAGATGTGGAAATTTGGGTATAGATAAACCAATTTGCCCAAGAGCATATAGCCACTCAGTGGAGGTATAAACTCAGCCAGTCTTACTCTGGATACCATGTTTTTAACCACAAAGTTATTTTGAAGGGAAACAGTACAGGTTGTCTTGTTTTATTTTGCTTTAAAACTAGCTCAAACTCACAGCTTAGCTCAAATTCACAGCTGGACAATAATAATTAAAATCTGAGCAGCGAGCTTTGTTATAAATGGGAAGAGTACCATTGGGGGTAGGAGAGCCCTGCAAACTCTTGGAATCTTAATTTTCCATTTCCAAAGAAATTCTTATTTGATTTTTAAGTCCAGCCTCTTATCTCTTCACAGAAACATTTGGCAACCATCCTTGGTTTTTTTCTCTCCCTAAAAATTGCAGCTTTTCTCTCTTAATTTCTTCTTCTTTCCATTTAGGTATGCCCATGTTTACTGCATCTTGGGGGGAAAAAAACCACTGAGTGAACCATCCCCTTGGCTGCTTCCTCTAGCTTTTTAGAAAGACCTGTTTCTTCCTTTCACTCTCCCTCTACTTCCTTAATGTTTGACTCCTGAAGCTCCTGGTAATCTCTTTTTACTTATTTAAGGTTTATTTATTTATTTATTTGAGAGAGAGAGAGAGCGCGCGAGCGGGAGCAAGTGGGGTAGGGGCAGAAGGAAAGGGTGAATCTCAAACAGACTCTGTGTCGAGCAGGGAGCCTGATGGGGTGGGGAGGGGGCTTCATCTCAGGACCCTGAGATCAGGACTTGAGCTGAAACCAACAGCCCAATGCCCAACCGACTTAGCCACCCAGGCGCCAGATCCAGGTAATCTCTTTTTGAAGTTCAAAGGCCTTTGCTATTTACATTGCTCCTGTCTTTTTCAGCTTCTGTATTACCGCAAGACCCAGCTCTTCTGCTTCTTTTTTTCTTTTCCTTTTTTTTCATTCTCTCATCTTTCTCCTACCCACCTCCCTGTGGGTTTGCCCAATGGGTATTTCTTAGAATGTTGCTACCCTTTGTATGGTTCTTCCTTTTGGAAAGGTCAAGGTCATCCTTTTTCAAAGTTTCACCTTTTCCTTTTATATTGGCTACTTTATATCTGTCTCTACCTTAGTTATTTCCTCTTACCCAAGTGTATTTATTTCCAAGGGCTTCCTGAAAATTTCCATGTAAGGATTCCACTGCTACCATTAGGCTCAAAGTGAACAGGACTTAGTTCATAATATTTCCCATGTGAGTTCTCATGAGAACAATGTAATAGAAAACACTTATGCAGCATGTTCACTATACACTAGCCTGGCACCGCTCCAGTTATCATCCTGACTTCACAGATGAAGGAACTTAGGCCTAGAGATTTAAAGCAATATTCCCTCAATTGACATCACATGGCTACAAAGTGGAGGAGCCAAGATTCACTCCAGCCAACACTTGGTATTTCTATGCCATGTTTTCTGATTTCTCACAGTCAAAATTGTATTCATCAATGTTCTTTTCTTCCAGCCCAATTCTTAGCTTTTTGCTTTTCTTTCAAGATGTTTTTGGTGTCTATGTAAGTCAGGATCTGCAAAGGCACACATAGCCTATTCAAAAAGAAACAAACAAAACCCAGTGGTATGGTTAAGGAAACCAGCAAGGATGGGGAGCTCCCAGGTGTTAACACACTGGGATGCTGTCACCACCTCTAGTCTTGAAAGAGCAAGAGGGTTAAACAATGCTGTGGGAGTCCAGAGAAATCTAAATCTATGCAAGTGGGACCACCTGCCAGTAAAGCATGGGGCTGTGATAGGAATGGAGAGAATAAATACCCCAACTCTCTCTCTTAATGGCCTCTGATTTTTCACTTGTGCTTAATTAAGTACCTCATGCCTGGATCATTGTTGCTACCTTCTCAATGATCTAACCTCATTTTCCTCCACTTTATCCTGCTGCCTTATCACCAGATGAGACTCTCTAAGATGCCACATTCACTATGTGATTTTTCTTCTCAGAACTTTCAAAGGCTTGTCATTGCTTCTTATTCTATTATCAACAGTCCTCCAAATCCTGAGTCTAATCCCTCTTTCAAATGTTCTGTTCTGCATTTTGCTAACACTTTGCTCCAAATGGCTTCCTTATTCCTCTCCTCCTTTCTATAAACATACCACTCTTGTACCTGCAGCAAATGCTATGGTTCATATCATTCTTTAGGCCTGAAATGCATTTTTTGGTCTTGTATCCAAATGCTATACATCCTTCAAGACTCACCTCTTCTGTAAAAATTTATCTGTCTGCTCCTGTGTACATGGATTCCTCTATCTTCCCAAGTTTCTGCTGAACTGTGGATAACACCTTACCAAGTAAGTCTTTTCTAGATGTTTCATAAACATGTGCTTTGTCTCCCCAAACTGATGGATAAAGATCCCAAAATCAAGAGTACAGTTTTGTTTTGTTTTTTTAAATTTATGATAGTCACAGAGAGAGAGAGAGAGAGAGAGAGAGAGGCAGAGACATAGGCAGAGGGAGAAGCAGGCTCCATGCACCGGGAGCCCGACGTCGGATTCGATCCTGGGTCTCCAGGATCGCGCCCTGGGCCAAAGGCAGGCACTAAACCACTGCGCCACCCAGGGATCCCAAGAGTACAGTTAATGGTTTATTGGTGTGACTCTCATTTTCTAAACTATACTAGTTTGGAGGGGTACAATTAAAGCAATGTGGGGGATGGTAAACATGCCAACAGACAGCAATCTATTCTCTAAGCCCCTTACTGGTGGAACCCTAGCTTTTAAGTCCCTCCCCATCCTGGCGGGGTCCTGGGTACCCTCCTTTGCTTCTAGAAGCACTTCAGAGTAAATGCCCAAGGGCATCTCTGCTGTTCTCTTTCTTTGCTTCTGTAGGACTGCAGCCTGTAGAAAATTGATCTGTGCTCTGTAGGCATCTTTCAACTTTCCTTTTTGTGACTTTTCATTTTCATATGGTTGGCATTCTTCTTATTCTTTTGGCATAAACCATTCTGTTTGCCAAAAGTTGCCTGTGGGGATGGGATTATTTGGTTCATAAGCCAAGAGAATTCCAATCTACTGACCTCTAGCTCGTATTTCTGGCTAAAACTGATCCGTGTCAACTCTTCCACAATATAGGGCAATGCCTGGAAGATAATCTCATTTCTAATGTTTGCTCAGCAATCTCAGTGCTGGAGCTGCCTGTGAGCTCTTTCCGGCCAAGAGCTCTCCTTAGAACAGTGCGGCATGCTTGAACATAGCTGAGTTCCCTTAATGACCATTAACAATTTGTTCTCACAGGACCCTGTCCATCTGTCCATCTGTCATCTACTGTGATGTCTATATATTGATTTTTTTTTCTCTTTGCTTTTCCAATGTCATACTGTAAGACTCAAGAATTTCTTTTGTTGCTACTAGGAGGCTTAAAACTTGACCTTTTGTTTTATTTTTATTTTTAAAATGTTTCAAAGATTATTTATTTATTCATGAGAGACACATAGAAAGAGAGGCAGAGACATAGGCACAGGGAGAAGCAGGCTCCCTGCAGGGAGCCTGGTGTGGGACTCCATCCTGGGACTCCAGGATCACACCCTGAGCCGAAGGCAGGTGCTCAACCACTGAGCCGCCCCAGTGTCCCAAAACTTGACCTTTTAATAGTTAAGTAAAGGCAGGATGAGTTAGTGAATATAAATGGACTTATTCATTGGTCATTGGGATGGATTCTCTGACCTTATATTAGAAGATTTTCTCATAAAATATTTTTTTCTATCCCATCTTTTTCAATGAATGTTCCCTAAGGTGATAGGTTCTCTGATAGCTTAATCAAAACTAGAATAGTTTTTTCTTTAAAAATGAACCCTAAGAAAGGCCATATTATTTCAAAGGAAGGAAGAATTTGCATAGTGAAATGTATTCATAATGGATATACATTGGGTTCATCTGAATGACATAGGTACAGTTAAAAAAATTATTTGCGTGCCCATTAATTTTGGAGCAAAGAAACACAATGCTCAACCTTCTCTAATCTACTGTGGTTTGTAATTAGGTGATGAAAAGCAGTCTCTTCCAGATTCAGCAGCTGCTAGCTATCTAGATGTTTCTTTCCATCAAGTAAAAGCTATATTGCTTTTTTGGAGATGATCACAGAAATGAAAAACATCACCAGACTAGCTAAATCAAGACATAGGGAATGGAGGAGAAAAAAAAAAAAAAAAAAAGAGAACCATTTAGAAAAGCAATTGAGTCCATACAAGAGCATTCCTTTTGAAGATTTTGACATCCTGAAGGAACTTATCTGTCTACCTCAACTCTGATAAAATTGCATGATGTGCAAGAGGAAGCTAGAGCTAGAGGAGGACAGAGGAGGGGGTCTGGGCTGTTCCCTTTTGCAAACACAAAAACCTTCTTTTGTTAGAATGGAGACGAAAAAAAAAAAAACAAAAAAAAAACCAGAAGCTGAACTTGGTGGGTTTGAGGGCTTGCAAATGCAGCCAGCTGAAACTTTGTAAACATTTAGCATAAAACTCATTTTTAATCTCATAAACTTAATTTTTTCCCCTAGCATATGGGATGCATAAAAAGGAAATAAAACTTTAGTAAATTGAGCCTTACTTGTGCTTTATAAAAAAGAAATTGAATTGCTCTAATGGCAGCTGCAGCTGGCATTCAGCTTCGAACAACCAGTGTAAATCTAGTTTTTAGTGCTTGATTTAGTAAACACTCAGCTGCAAACAGGCTTCTAAAACAACTCTGAATGCAGGGTTTTCCGTAAAGGCAGTTATGTAACCTCTGTGTGTTATGCCTTTAAAATATGTGAAGAATAGCAGAAACCCTGATTGAGATATCTGACAATTATCCTTTACTCTATATTTAAATCTGCATAGAGTTTGCTACTCATTATACACAGCACTAGCACAAATGGATTCTAATAGGCCATAAATTTCAATGTATGTGTAATTCTCATTAATAATGTAAAAAAAGTAGAGTGCTAATAACCAGCTCGGACGCCAGAGTTGAGTTGGCTTCCTCATTTGGTTATCTTATCTCCAAGCGATAATCACAGCCTGTGTTCCATTTTGCCCTTCGCTGAGCCTTGTCATGCTCCCACACGTTGAGGAGCCGCAAGAAACCCCGTTTCGTATTCTGTTTAGCAAAGGCTGCACGTGCCCGGCTTGCAATTTTTGCTAAAAATAGAGAGAAAATCTTGTCCCTGACAAACAAGATGAAACGTCCAACTGGTTTTAAATCGACGCACAAATAGCTGTTAGGATTCTAATGCCAGTTTATCCTAAATATTTCTTAGTGACCTGGGTTTAGTGGAGATTTTTGTGTTTCGCTTGTTGTTTTTCCAATCACTCCCTATATTCACTGGTAGACAAAATGAGGGTTGGCACCTTATGGCATTTCTACTAAAGGAATCTTTTATAATAATTCTGGCTCGGATGGCCAAGGTTAACCCTGGGAACAATTTGGAATTAGGATAAATTGGTGTCTCTTTCTTCCTTCCTAAATGTCTTACAGTATCTCAGGCTTATTTTTAGCTGGCTGCCAACCAACCCTGTCTAAGGATCTTTCTATTTCTCAGGAGGCATTTCCAATTTTAAAAGAGACCCTCGAATGTAGAGATGTCCTTGGGCCCCAGATTCGTGTTGTTTGCAAGCCAAGATCTGGGGTTAATCTTCTGGGCAGAGGGCAGGTTGTTCTAAGGCTGGCTCTGGGCTTTAGAGAAGGAAATTCACATACACCCTCTTTCTTTTTCCCACCATCTGGTCGTTTGGCTGCCAGCAACTGGAGCTATTAAACAAATGGAGACTTTATGAAATTTGAAAACAAGACTGCCACACAGCATGGTAGGTGGAGAGAGTCACAAACTGCTGGTTCTACTCCTGGCTCTGCTGTTACCAGCTGAGTGACCTTATGGAAGTCACTCAAACTCTCTGAGCTTCTGCCTTTTCCTACCTTTCAGGACTGTGGCAGGGCTAAAGAAAAATATGAGAAAATAGTTTGGAAAGCTCCAGAGTACTACACAATTCCGAAGGACTTGGATTATTCAAGGCAGCGATGGTTACATATCAGTGAGGAGTATCTTACTCCTCAGGAGAGAGTAATCGTCACCTGTACCATCGTGTTTCAGAGAAAGTATGTGAGCGCATAGCAGATCCTGTTATGACTGTGGGTGAAATTCGGGATCCTGGAGAAGATTTGATCCCTTGACTATTCAAACAACTAAAAAGGATAAATGTACTACAGAAGTCAAGTGAAAATATTAAGGGGAAAACAGATGGACTATTCTGGATGTAATCTGTTTCCACCTCTCCCCAGCCAGGACAGGCATTCAAATAATATCACATCTCTTTCTAATATTCAGGATTAGTCCAACATTTTTGTGGTTTTAAAAAAAATTTTTAATTTTTGAATTTAAAATCAATAATTCACAGGCATGTAGTTTAAAAAGTTGGATAGTAATTACAAAATTCACTTTCCTGACTTGCTCTTTTTCCCTTCCCTAGTCCCCTGCCCCCAAGGCAATAGCTTTTAATTCTTTTAAAGCTCTCCTGACCTTTACAACTTTCCCAAGTTCTATAAATGACCCATATATCGCTATTTCTTTATTTGTCAGTTTTAGACATTATCTATTGAATTCCTGTCATGAAAGACAGAGCTTGCTCTCTCTCATTTTGCTTCTCCTTTCTCAACTTCCCAGCATACTTCTATTACAATTTTGGTTAAATTAATATTAAGATTATTCTAATATTCCTTATAACTGAGCATGGTCACATGCCATGGTTATTTTTCCTTCCTTCCTTTATTATTTTCATAAAGTTAATAATGCTTGTCTTTCCTTTGCTGAGTTTTCTTTGTATCTATTTTTAATTATTTCTGTTTCTTCTAACAGGCTTTTAGTGAAACTCTCCACAAAGGTCTAACACAACACACGCAATAGCTAACCTATCAGTTCCTATCTGTGGTTTTTGAGACATTGCCACTTTGCGCCTCCAGTCTGGCTGGACTGTGGTCATCTCTGGATTACATTTGTTCCCATTTCAAACTGGGTGGACTTTCTGAACTCCCATCTTGCTCTTTTCCCCCCCTTTCTTATTTTTTATTAAAGGACATCCTCTAGTAGTTTCATCTGGTAGGTGTTATAGGATAAGAGGAAGTCAGGATAACAGCCTTTGCCATGCCAATCTCTTGAATCACACTATTTCATTCATTCTTTATACTTGTGTCCAGTATTCATGAGAAATCTCTCTACCATTGTCTTGAATATTGTTCTTTTTATCTCTCCTGTTTTGAAGGGACTTTTTCTTGTATCTTATATCTTCTTCCTCCATGTCCTCTCTCACTCTGGTGAGGGTATCAATTGCTGCCTGAGATAGTATGTCTGAAATGCAAAGTTTTTGAGATATTACACTTCTAAAACTATTCTTTACCTCACCTATAATTTATGGCTGAGTATTGAATTCTAAGTTAGAAGTTATTTTCCTTCAGAATTTTGAAGGCACTGCTCCATTGTCTTCTGGATTCCAATGTTGGTGTTGGCAAGTACAAAGCCCATGCAGTTCTTGGTCCACAGTGTTCTGAACTGATGTGCCTTAGGGCCAGTCTATTTCTTCCCCCATGCTGGCTATGAAGTGGGCCTCTCAGTCTGGAAACTGATGTCCTTAGTTCTAGGAAATTTTGCTTCTAACTTCCTCTTCTCTGTGTTCTCCATTCTTTCTGGTAATGTGATAATTCTAATGTTGGGGATCTCTTTTCTTTTTCTTTCTTTTTTTTTTTTTTTTAAAGATTTTATTTATTAGAGACAGATTGAGAGAGAGAGAGAGAGAGACAGGGAGAAGCAGGCTCCACGCAGGGAGCCTGACATGCAACTGGATCCCGGGTGTCCAGGATCACACCCTGGGCTGAAGGCGGCGCTAAACCGCTGCGCCACTGGGGCTGCCTGGAAGATTGTTTTCTAATTGTCTTATGTCTCTAGCTTTCCTGTTTATCTTTTCCCCTGTTGTCTCTGTTTTCTAAGTCATTCAGATTTTTAAAAATTTGTACCATGTTTTTAATTTTGAAGAACACTTTTTGTTTTCTGAATGCTCCTTTTTACAGGATTCTGTTCTCACTTCAGGAATGTGGTATCTTTTCTTGTTCTTCTGAGGATACTAGTTGCAATTTTGTTTCTAAGCCATTCCTCCTCTCTTAGATTGTTTCAGCTTTCTCCAAGTTGCTCTTTTGTTTGCTTTGATCTTTATCTTCCACATTTGAGGGCTTTCCTATATGTCTTCCCTTGTTTGTCTGCTCATGATCAAGATGAGAGAACTAACTCTGAATAGAAACTCTACAAGTGTGCTTGGGGCTTGTGAACTTTGAGCGTGACCATGGGGTCATCTTCACTTGGGTCATTTGTAGGGGAGCTCTCAGTGTTAATATTTTGAAATCTTTCTCCTTTCCTCTTTTGTCATTTTGCTAGTCTTAGTGAATTTTTTCTCCTGAAATTTCTAGCTCTATGTAGCATCATGCACTGCAGTATCTTATTATAATGCTGTGCCTTTGAATAACTTTTGTTGTTAACTAAGACATTGTGAATCTTGTTCCTTTTGTCTTTTACTGACCTTGTGAGCTACTTAACCATAAAATGTGGTTTATTGCATAGTGTCTCTTGGTATTATAGTCTTTCTGAAAAGAAGATTTTTCAATTGCAAATAAGACAATGATGTCTTTAAAACAAAAGAAGTATTTCCCAGTCTCCTTACTTGAAACACATGATTTTCATCAGCTCTTTTTCTCTCCTTAGCAGCAACCATTTGGAAAATGACAGACTCAACTCACACCACCAACATGCACTCTTCCCACTGTCTGCCTTCCTTCCAAGCCAACAGACACACTCCTACCTGCAAAGGAAATCTAATCAATGATCATCCTCCAATTGTCAGACCCTACCAGTGGCACATTCATCAGCATATGCATTACAGATGTCATAGGGTGTACCCAAATTGAGACAGGTGCCTTGTCTCTCTAGCTATTAAGAAGATCTCTGATATTAGACCTTGAGCTTCTTTGTCTCCCCCAACCTTTCCCCATCTTTAAAAAGCCCATAATGACACTAATTTTCAGGATGGTCATGAGTGTTAAAACAAATGATCAGGCTGGAGGCTTTTTTTGGTCACTACTTTAGACCAATCTCAGCACCTGGGGCTTTTCAAGGAGGGTTTTGAGGGTCTTAAAGCATGCTTACTATGCAAGTGGCACCCAGTGCCCTAATACACAGACTTCAGGCTTAAAACACAATACTTCAAGGTATTTCCTTCTGAGGTTGATTTTGTTCCTTATGAAAATTTTGTTGCAAAAAAGAAAGTCAGGTTATGATGAATAATTGCATTTGATTTTTAGTATTGTTGTAAGGGACAAATGGAAACAAAGTGCTGTGTTCATTCTCTTCCTTCTTTTCAACTACAGGGTCTGTCAGATGGACTCTAATGAATGGTTTTACACTAGACTGCAAATTCCTTGTCTGCAAAATGAGGTTAATGACACTTCACAATGTTGATGAGACTGTTCAGTGAAACTATGATCTTAAAGTATCTGATACATAGTTGGTGCTCAATTAATATTAGTTCCCTTCTCTTCTGTTTAAACATTTTTTTGATTTTATTATATTTATTTTAAAATATACTTGCTATATTTAAATGTGTATTTGTTACAAAATAATATCAAATAATTCTTTTTCATAATCTTCTATATTTCCTTGTGTGCTTTTATACCTTGGCCTGAGTCAGTCTTTCAAGGAGGTGCAAGTTACAGGCTTCCATGGGTAACCACCACTGTGATTCAGAATGGTTGCTCACTGACCCCGATGAGAGCACTGCGTGGGGCCAGGCAGTTCTGTTATGAATGCATGCATGTTGTGATTAAGTTTTCTTTCCAAGATAACATCGATCTACTTAGTAGTTTAGTCAAAATGGAACCTCATAGTCCTTGCAGCAGCATTCACTCCATCTTTCTGTGTATTTGTAATATCTATTATTCTACCTCTCTATACATTTGTTTCCAACTTCATATATTTACCACCCTGTTCTTGTTGGGAGAAGGTGGAGGAGAGAATTTTGATTCATTATGAACTTTTGAGAAACAATTTGTATTAAATGTCTAATTATTTGAACTTTTAAATGAGATGCTTTATTAAAATCCAGCTATATTATATCCGTAGGACCTATGCTAGCCATGGAAACTTCAGCCAACTTGCTATGCATTTATCTAACAGTACCGGGATGGATGGGCAATATAGTTATAAGGATCATATGGAGTTGCAATTTGAATTTTTAAGTGGGTCCCCACTTAAATGTCTGCTAAAGACCTCTGCCACACTTTTTTTTTTTTTTTAAGAAAAAGAATCATAGGATATTTGAGACAGAGTTTCTAGTACAGCTTTTTCTTAAGGAAGTTCATTGATTATCAAAGGGTAGAAAAAAGGAGGTTGCCAAAAGGTCGGAAAAAAAATGCCACTGCCTGTGTGTGGTCCTGTATGGATTGCATTTCCAAGCAGAGTGTTAGAATCTCCCCAGGCCTTGATGGAAACAGGGTCTGCCAGGAGCAAGAGAAGGTGGCGGGTGACCTTTAGGAAACTCCTTTGTAGAAAGCTCTCATCCTGGGATCCCTGGGTGGCTCAGTGGTTTAGCGCCTGCCTTTGGCCAGGGCGTGATCCTGGAGACCCAGGATTGAGTCACACATCAGGCTCCCTGCATGGAGCCTGCTTCTCCCTCTGCCTGTGTCTCTGCTTCTCTCTCTCTCTGTGTCTCTCATGAATAAATAAAATCTTAAAAAAAAGAAAGCTCTCTGTTGGCAATTTGAACACCAATAAAAAATAAATTTATTATTAAAAAAGAAAAAAGCTCTCATCCTTAGGAAGATGAAGGTCTTTGTAACTATGCCTTGTGCAAAGTTTTTGGTAACTCCTAGTATTCAGCAACTGTTACACTTAGAAATACACTAACCACCAGTCCATAAATACTGGTTAAATACCAGTAAGAAAATGTGTGGAACAGAGAAGTAGAGTATCTAGTAGTAAAAAGCAAGTCTCAGGGTTAAAAGGACAGATTTCAGTACCATCACTTTACTAGTTGGGGGGGGGGGGTCCTGTATAAATTTTTTTATCCTCATTTTTTTAACCTAAAAAAATGAAGATAATAATAGTTTTCAATTTATTGGGTAATGACTATCAAATGAAATAATGATTTCACTTACTTTACATAGTGTCAATATATATTAAGTTTTTTTAAAATTTTATTTATTTATTCATGAGAGACACACAGGGAGAGAGAGAGAGGCAGAGACACAGGCAGAGGGAGAAGCAGGCTCCATGCAGGGAGCCCGACGTGGGATTCGATCCCGGGTCTCCAGGATCACACCCTGGGCTGAAGGCGGTGCTAAACCACTGAGACACCTGGGCTGCCCATATATTAAGTTTTAAATAAAAATCCAAACAAGTGTTTTTTTTTTGTAGTTTTAATTATTACATAAACATTTCATTAGACATTCATTCAGATACCTAGGTATGTGAATTCATGAAGATATAGAAACCATTTTTTACATAAATGGGATCAAATCATACATGCTATTCCATTATCTGATTTACTCACTTACATATATGTTATAAGATTTTCCAAGTCAAAAATAAAAACCTCTATCATCTTTTAAAATGGGTATAATGCATTTTGTTTAATGTATTTATCATAGTTTATATAACCATTTTCTTACATGTAACCTCAATTTGTGTCCATATTTTTTAATTAAAAATTTTGGAAAGGAAATCCTTAAGGCTGCTTTTTTTTTTTTTTTTAAATACATGTTCACTTTTCTCTATAAGGTAAGTTCCAAAAAGCAAGATAACAGGATCCTTAAAACACTCTGATTTTAATTGAATTGATCCACTTTGAAAAAGTTGGTCATCTATACTTGAGGCCGATCCAAATTGTGGCTTTGGTTATTTTCTCAAAATGTTCCTCCCTAACATATCACACATTCGTGTTTCATTTATTTTTTATTATATAAGTAATACATAATTTTGGGGTAAAAATCTATATAAATACAGCAAAACTATTTACAATGCCAATCCCCTTATAAACAAACCACTGCTATTAGTTTCTACACCAGTAAATGAAGATACTATGGTCTAACCATGTTTCAAATTATGGACATATAAAACATTTCCAAATTTTTCACTTTTGCAAGTAAGATGCCAGTTAATATCTTTATACATGCTTGTTATGTGTGACTATGTCTCTAAAACAGATGAGGGTGGAGTTATAGGGCCAAATGTATACATGAATAAAGCTTTAATAAAAAGCTGCAAAATAACCTTACAATGAGTTTTACGAATCCTTATGTATGAAAATAGTCATCTCCCCACTCCTTTGTCAATAGGATGGCATCAGTTTAAAATAATTTTTGCCAATTTGATGGGTGAATAAAAATGCCATTTTAAACATATTTTAAACTAATAAATCAAATGATTTTCAAAGTTCAGTGTTCTTTCCACAGCTATTACTAATTTTCTATTGGGTTTCTTATTGACTGTTGCTTGTTTTATATGTATTTTTATATACCTATGAAGATGAGTGTGTCCACAGAGCAGTTCCTGCTCTTTTATATATGTTGCAAATATTTTTTCTAGTTTATAGTCTGATTTTTAGCTTTGTTTATATGATCTTTTCTTGTATGGTGTGTGTGTGTATGAATGCGTTGTCTAGTACAAGATAATAAACACATTTTTCCTTGAATTTTAAGTTTATATATTTTTAATAGCTTAGATATTAATCACATATCATGCATTTCTCTTGTTTAAAGTATACCATTCAGGGGTGCCTGGCTAGCTCAGTAGGAAAAACATGTGACTCTTAATCTCAGGGTGGTGAATTCAAGCCACATGTTGACTGTAGAGATACTTAAATAAAAACTTAAAAAAAAAAAAAAACTTAAAAAAAGAAGTATACCATTCAGTAGTTCCTGGCATACTCATAGAATTGTGCATCCATTACCACAACCAGTTCTAGAGCATTTTCATCAATCCAAAAAGAAACCCCATTTCCATCCCCTCATCACTCCTTTGCCTTCTCACCCAAGGCAAACGCTAATTTGTTTTTTGTTCCTGTATTGTTACCTATTCTGGACATGTATAAGTAGAGTCATGTTATATGCGGTCTTTTGTGACTGGCTTCTTTCATTTAACATAATGTTCTCACGTTCTAGCATAATGTTCTCAAAAACTTGAGAATATTAACATAATGTGTTATGTTGTAGCTTTATGTTTTTAGAGTTAGATCTTAAATCCATCTGGAATTTATTGATTTGTATAAGTTGAGTAAAAAATCATATATATTACTGATCTTTTAAAAAAGCATAGCCAGTTGTAACAATATTTAAGATTCAGTCCATCCTTTTGACACTAATCCAAAGTGTCTCCCCACCCACATGTATGGACTGGTGTCCGAACTCTTTATTCTTGTGCCTTTAATACATGACTTTAAGGGCTGTAGCTTTACAATATAGTTTTGCTATCTAGTAGGGCAAGTCTTCCCTCATTTTCCTTTTCCCAAAATTTTCTTGGTTTTATTTTTCCACATTTTCCCTTCCCTTGAAATTTTGGAATAAGCTTGTTGTGTTTCATCAAAATCCTACTTAAATTGTGATCAAAACATCATTTATATAGTATGAGTAGATCAATTTCTGAAGAAATTTCATCTTTATAATATTGGGGCTTCCTATATTTTAATGGAATTTATAGCTATATTTTTTATTCGTTAGACAGAATAGAGATATTCCACCTGGAATTAACTTTTTAATTTGTTATTGATATCTAGGAAGGTCACTGTGGTAGGAGCTGCAGAGGGAAGAGGAGAGTTTGATAAAAAGATAATGAGATCTGCTTTGATGCATTTTTCCTGAAAATGTTGATGAGAAATGAAGATGAAGATGCACACACCAAATGTTGCACCACTTATTTTGGTGACTTTTAAAGAATGGCAATGGGAAGACAGATGACCCATGAGACCTTTTGAAGGAGAATTTGGCGTTTGGACCAAGAATGTTTGAAACGATTAGATTTGAAAAGAGCAGAGCTTCTACCCTATAGTTGCAAATTTCTTTTTTTAATAAAGAGGAAACAAGGCACAATCAACTGTTTAATTTGACTTAGTTCATGTTGAGAGGCTATTGGAATAAATAATTCTTGAGCTCATGGCTGGCCATACTCTCTATAGCCTGCCCTTCTCTAAGATCTGGTTGCAGATTATTTCATTATCCTAGGTTTCAGCATGGCTCTAGGTGACTTGAATTTTCTAGGCAACCCATCTGGTTAAAGTGAGAATAAAAGTGGCCAGTTTCTCTTCTCTGTACACACAAACTCTTGTAAGATACCTGATTTCCCAGTTTTTCCTCCAATATCTCAGGAAACCCTCAGAGGCATCTCGGTGGATTTCTAAGCATTGTCTTCTTAGGTTTCTTACGGAACCTAACATCTCTCCCTCTCTGCCATGGTGACTTGATGCACTGTTCTCTCATGCCTGCCGTTAATGGGTAATATTAGCCATGTCCCATTTTTGTGTCCAGCACAGGGTCATGCTGCCTTTGAGTTGAGCCACACTGACTTTTGACATCTTGTGTCAAATATACTGAAGCAAATTCACCAAAGCTCTGCTGCATTCTCTACCAAAATGGGGAGACTCTTTCCTTTCTCTAAACACCATGTAACATTCTTTCCTAGCCAGAGAAGAGCTGTCTCAGGCTCTCAATAAATACCTTTCTGTACTGGATTGGGTAGCTGGATGTGCTAAATGACTGAATTGTGCCCAACATCTCCTTCTTCTCCAGTTGTCTAATTTTGTGTGGGGCCTAGACCTTGAACCAAGCTTGTGTATCAGCATCTTCAGTCTTGGTTTCATGCATACATAGACCTCTGGTGTCCCACCTCCAGGGCCTTCCAATAAGACCAGACCACCTGAGTCCTAGGATGGCTATAGTTTAGGTTCAAGCTGGAACCCCTTCTGCTCATCTAAGGAAATGATTCAGAATCATGCATTAAGTTTGAATCATCCTAGTAGGCTTGTGTCCATCTGCTCATACTTGTAAAGAAAGAGACAAATTATGGTTTTGGACATATGGCTTTTGCTACTAAACCTTATTGTCTTCTCTTAATGGTGAAAGTGATACACTGTTTAAAACTAAGGAATTATATAGCATGTGACTAAATGTACAATAAAATACTATAAAGGTTATATTGATAATTTGATGCTCAAACTAATGGAATAAGCATGAAGGCAGGAATGGATGGAGCATGAAGAAAATTGTGGCCATAAACCAAAAAAAGCCAAGTTTATTCCTTGATTCATCCTTTTGGGGGGGGGGGGTTAAGAGTGGCAGGAAGTTGTTGGAGAGGGTGCCTGGGTGGTCATTCCTCTTCTCAACCAGCAATGAGCCTTTTGGTAACTACTTTCCCAGTATTTGTCTCTGTCTTTACTTCAAAAGGATGAAGAGGTGTGGTGCCCTCAGCTGCCCAAGCCTGCAGGACCTGCTGTGGACGACACTCATTATGACTTCTCTGGTTTGGATTTATCTGAGAACATAAGATGTAATTTTAGAGAGTACCACCTTGATGATTTTAAAGAGTTGTAAGAGTTGTGCAATAGTAGGAAGAGATAGAAAAGTGAGTGTCAGACATAGACCTGAGAAGCATGCTGCTCTGATTCAACTTGCTTTTAGGCAGGACTTCCAGTTGGTTGTCCATTCCAATCTAATGTATATCTCAAAGACTCCTGTGGTTACATATCCCCGTGTCTCACAGGCATTGTTATTTAGGAAGAGTTTTCTGGGTAGCCCCGGTGGCGCAGTGGTTTAGCACCGCCTGCAGCCCAGGGCGTGATCCTGGAGACCCTGGATCAAGTCCCACATTAGGCTCTCTGCATGGAGCCTACTTCTCCCTCTGCCTGTGTCTCTGCCTCTCATTCTTTCTCTGTCTCTATGAATAAATAAATAAAATCTAAAAAAAAAAAAAAAGGAAGAGTTTTCTGACTTTTGAAGCCTAAGTCATATATTCTTGTTCCATCTACAGTGAAGATGACAAACAGTTATTGAGTCCTCCCTGCTCCAAATTGTTTGTGGAATGGAATGTAAAGTATAGAAGCACTAACGTGAGACAGACCTAAGTTTAAGCCCTGGCTTCACCATTTACTAGCTGTGTGACCTTGGACAAGTCATTTAACCTTTCCGAATCCTGCTTTTTGTAGCTCTACAGTGGAGATCTAAGGCCCATCTCAATGAGTAGTTAAATGAATTAAATGAAATGATAGATGTGAACATGGCTGGCATGCATTATGTGTTCAACAAATGTCCTTGACCTCTATGCTATTTTCAGATATGCCCTATGTCCAAGAAATTATTTTGCATTGATTCTGCTGCTTGTGTAGCAGGTGACATCAGCAAGGAAAGAGTTCATTACAATTAAGGAAGTCTTTGGAAATCAAGTTACAGCCCTGAAGATTGGACTGATATCCAGAAGATGGAATTATTTTGCAACCTAAGATTAGTTCAGTGAAAAAGATTAATGAGTCACATTATAGAATCAGCTCAAGCTAATGACAAATGAAAATGTTCTGGTTTTTAGCTGGAGTTGATTTAATAATATTTGTGCAATAACAGCATTAAATTCAAAGTCTGTTCTAGTGAATTGGCCTTTACCCAGAGCTTTCCTCTCAGAGGTGAGGTCATTCTCCTCATCTGATTGATTGCTTTGGGGGCAGCCCCCTTGATGGTGCAGTTCCAGGGCTGACAAGAAACCCTCCAATTCTCAGACACCTTGATCTTTCTCCTCTTTCTTGTTGATGTAACTATGAGGTGATTGAAGCTTTTATTTACCTATTTCCATGAATTAAGTCATCTGCAAGAATCATGGATGAAACAAGAATCAGGAATTAATACCTTAATTGGTATTAATTTTTCTGATTAACCCTGGCAGAAAGTACAGTCCCAGGGTAAGTTGTTTTGGGGGAAAAAGGTCAGAGCGGAGACCCAAGACCCTTGGGAAGAAGTGGGTAACGTACAGGGGCTGAGCAACTACCGGTGATGGGTTATATATTACTCCAAGCTGCCAGAACACTGTTTATGTGTTAGTTTGTATTTGGGTCAATTATGCCTTGTTTTGACATTACTGTTTCATATTTCTGTCATTCCCACGAGGCTATAAAAATCTTCAAGGGAAGGGAGCTTCCCTTTCATATCTGACTTTCCCTCAGAATGCCTTCCTTGTATCTAGCAGGCATTCAGTAAATGCCTGTTGAATGAATAAGTAAGTCAGTGGAAGTAAAGGGAATATTCAAAGTGAAGTGAAGAGGCATTGAAGAAAATCTGTTCTTTTTCCTTTTTTTAACCTCGGGCTGAATGTCATAATTCTCTGTTCATTTGTTGCTTCAGGTAAACTATCCTTTTGTGAAGTTTTTTCCATTTTCTGCCTACATTTAGGTCTCTCTGCCCCCTTCCTTTTCATCTTCTGGCCCATCACCTCCAATATATCTGAGCAGGCTCACCTTGCATGTGAATTCTATGGCTGTCTCTGCTGCTTTCTTCTCACTGAAATCCTAGAGTCCACTCTGATGGTATTCACGCTGACCAGGAAGAAATCCACCGTTTGACCCTAAAATCACACAAGCAAGAAATATTCAGGGATCATCATGCTTATGAAGTGTTTTATTTTTAAGTTCAAATTACAGTACAAAAATCAATTAATTCACTAATAGAAGCAACCAAATATCGAACACACCAGCTATATGCCAAGATGAGAAATAGTGTTGCCCAAGATATATACTGCAGGGGACTATTGAAAGCTCCTGGATGAGTAAAAATTCTGTTGCCCTGATCAATTTTTAAAAATTTTAAAATATTGGAATGGTTTTCTATTACAGAAAAATTCATTTCAATGTTTCTTTTATTGAAATGGATTGTGTTGGTTCATTCTTTTCTTTTCCTATGAGAGAACAATATATTCAGAAACTTTTTATATTTAAAATCTTTATCATGGGGTAATTGTATATTTCCATGCCGTTTTTAAGAAATAATACAGAGAGACCCAAGTACCTTTCATGCAGTTTCACCCAAAGGTAACATTTTTGCAAAACTACAATACAGTATCACAACAGGGGATTGACATTGATGTAGTCAAAACAGAGAATATTTCCATCACCACTAAGATCCTTCATATTGTTTTTTATAGCTATGTCCCCCTCCCACCGTGCACACCCCCTTCTTAATCGCTGGCAACGACTAATCTGCTCTCCAGCTCTATATGCTTGTCAGTTTCAAGATGGTTATATAAATGGTATCATACAGTCTGTAACCTTTTGGGATCGGCACTTTTCACTCAACATGATTCTCCAGAGATTCATTCACGTTGCTGTGTATCAGTAGTTCACTCCTCTTTAGTGCTATGGCATGGTTGTATTGAAGTTTGTTTAACCGTCCATCTATTTCTAGTTTGGGTCTATTACAAATAAATCAACTATAAATATTTGTGTATAGGTTTTGCTGTGAACCAAAGTTTGCATTTCTCTGGCATAAATACTCAGGAATGTTGATTACTGGCTTGTATGGTAGTTGCATGTTTCATTTTTAGTTTTGCTTTTTTTTTTTTTTAAAGAAACTACCAAACCATTTTCCAAAATGGCTATACCATTTTACATTCCTACTAACAATGTGTGAGTGATCAATTTCTTAGCTTTTGTGGCAGCATTTGGTGTTATTATTTTTTCTTTTAGCTATTCTGATATGTGTGTAGGGGTTTCTCATTATGGCTTTAATTTGCATTTCTCTAATGGCTAATGATGTCGAACACCTTTTTATATGCGTATTTGCCATTTTTATATCTTCTTTGGTGAAATGCTTCTTCATGTCTTTTGCTCATGTCCTACTTGGACTTTTAATTTTTTTTTTTTAACCATTGAGTTTTGAAAGTCCTTTATATAGTCTAGATATTAGTCCCTTATCAAATATGTCATTTGCAAATTTCTCCCCCCCCAAATTGTAGTTTGTCTTTCAATCCTCTTCAAGTCTTTCATTGAGCAAAAGGTTTTACATTTTATGAAGTCTCATTTATCAATTTTTACTTTATGGATTGTGTTTCTAGTGTCAAGTCTATGAAATCTTTACCTCAATCCTGAAGAATGTTTCCTATTTTTTTCTAAACAATTTACAGTTTTACATTTCAAGTTTGTGATACATATTTAGTTATTTTTCCTATAAAGTGTAAGACAGATTGAGTTTATTTTTTTGCCTGTGGATGTCCAATTTCTCCAGCACCATTTGTTGAAAAGGCTATCTTTTCTCCATTGAATTGCTTTTGTACCTTTGTTAAAAGTTAGTTTGGCATATTTGTGTGGTGCTATTTCCAGGTTCACTAGTCTGTTACATTGGTTTATGTGCATATTCCTCCACCAGTATCATCTTGTTTTGAGTACAATACCTGTACAGTATGTCCTGAAATCAGGAAGATGAGTTCCTCTTACTTTATTCCTCTTTTTCAGAATTATTTAGCTGTTCTAATACCTTTGCTTTTATATATAAGATTTGATATGATCTTGTATAATATTTGCAAAAAATCTTACTGGAATTTTGATAGAAATTACATCAAATCAATCTACGGAGAAATGACACCTTTACTCTGTTAAGTCTTTCAATCCATGAACCCTATATATCTTTCCACTGATCTCAATCTACTCTGATTTCTCTCATCAATGTTATGTAGTTGTTACCATATAAGTCCCATACACGTTTTTTAGATTTACACTTTGTTTTAATTTTTTGAGAGGTTGTAAATGATATTGCATTTTCATATTAGGTATCTATGTGTTCGTTGCTTGTATTTACAAATACATTTGATTTTTCTCTACCTTTATTGAAAAATAATTGAGATACATCACTCTTTAAGTTTAAGGCATATAGCATGATGGTTTGTTTTATATATATTGTGAAATGGCTACCACAGTAAGTTCAGCTAACATCTATCTTCTCATGCAGATGCAATTAAAAAAGAGAAAAAAAAAGATTCTCTTCTTGTGGTAAGAACTCCTATAGTTTACCTTAACAACCTTCCTATATATCACACAGTAGGGTTAGCTATAGTCATCATGTTGCTCATTTCATATTTTGTGCTTATTTATCTTATAACTGGAAGTTTGTACCTTTTGATCACCTTCCTCCAATTTCCCCTCCCACCTTCTGCCTCCCCTAACCACAAGTCTGATATCTCTTTAATGAATTTGGTTTGTTTTTTTATAATTGATTTCTACATGTTTAGCTTATACCTAGTGACCTTGCTGAACTTGCTTACTAGTTCTAGGAGTCTTTTTTGTAGATTCTTTTGGTATTTATACATAAAAATCATATAATCTGCAAACACAGGCAGTTTTATTTCTTCCTTTCTGGTCTGTATGTCTCTCTCTCTCTCTCTCTCTCTTTTTTTTTGTCTAAATGCACTGGCTAGAACTTCTAAGCACTATGTTGAAAAAGACTGGCAAGAGCGAACATCCTCCTCTTCTCAATCTTAGGAAAGCTTTCAGTCTTTTACCAGTAATTATAAGGCTGGCTCTGGATTATTTTTAGATGTTCTTAATCATGTAGAGAAAGTTTCTCTCTATTCCCAGTATTCTGAGGGCTTTTACCATGAACATGTGTTAAATTTTGTCAGTGCATTTTCTTTGTCAATTAATATAATCATGTAAATTTTTTCTTTAGTCTGTTATTATTGTGAAATATGTAGGTTGATTTAAAAATATTGAACTAGCCATACTTTTCTAGAATAAACCCATTTGGTTACAGTACCTAATTCTTTTTATATATTACTATTTACTAACATTTTGCATCTATATTAATGCAGTATATTATTCTCTAGTTTTATTTGTACTATCTTTGTCTGGTTATGGTACTAGGGTAATACTAGCTTCATAAATATGTTGGGAAGCATTCTCACATTTTCTATTATCTGGAAGATTGTGTACAATTGATGTTAAATCTTCTTTAAAAAAAAAAAAAACTTCTTTAAAAGTTTGGAGAGGAACACCTAGGTGGCTCAGTGGTTGAGCATCTGTCTTTGGCTCAGGTCATGATTCTGGAGTCCCGGAATGGGGAGTGAATCCTTCCATTAAAAAAAATAATAATAATAAAATAAAAGTTTGGTAGAATTCTTCAGTGAAGTTTCTAGATCTGGAAATTTCTTTTTTGAGGCTTAAAATTGTGAATTCAATTTCCATAATTGTTAGAAGGCTGTTCAAAAATCATTTATATCTTATTAAGTTGTGTTTGTGGGACACCTGGGTGGCTCAGCTGTTGAGCGTCTGCCTTCGGCCCAGGGCGTGATCCTAGAGACCCCGGATGGAGTCCCACGTTAGGCTCCCTGCATGCAGCCTGCTTCTCCCTCTGCCTATATCCCTGCCTGCCTCTCTCTCTGTGTCTCTCATAAGTGAATAAATAAAATAAAATCTTAAAAAAAAAGTTGTGTTTGTGTTTTTGTTTTGATAGTTTGTGTTTTTCTTTCCTTTTTTTTAAAAGATTTTATTTATTTTTAAGGATTTTATTTATTTATTCATGAGAGACACACAGAAAGAGGCAGAGACATAGGCAGAGGGAGAAGCAGGCTCCTTATGGGGAGCCTGATGTGGAACTGGATCCAGGACCTCAGGATCGCATCCTAAGCCAAAGGCAGATGCTCAAACACTGAGCCATTTAGGCCCCCCTGTTTGTGCTTTTCAAGAAGTATTTAATGTCATCTAAGTTGTCAAATTTATGTATGTAGAGTTGGTAATGTCCCTCTATTACTTTTTTACTGTCTGCAAGGTCTGTGATGATATTCCATGTTCCATTCCTATAAATATTCGTGTGTCTCCCTCAGTCTTGCTACCCGTTTGTCATTTTTTTCAATGAGCTTTTTGTTTTACAGTTTTCTCTTTTTTGTTGTTTTGTTTTCAATTCATTGATTTTTGCTACCTCTATATTCCCTTCCTTCTGCTTCCTTTGGGTTTATTTTTGGTTTTCTTTGTCTATGTTTTTAAGGTGGAAGCTTAGATTATTAACTTGAGACTTTTCTTTTTTTCCCCTGATGTTTGTATTTAGTGCTATACATTTTCCCCTTTATATTGCTTTAGTTATGTCCCATAAATTTTAATACATTGCATTTTCATTTCATACAATGTATTTTTAAATTTACCTTGAATCTTTCTCTTTGACCCATAGATTACTTAGAAGTGTGTTGTTTAATTTCCAAATGTTAGAGATTTTCTTGTTATCTTTCTGCTATTAATTTCTAGTTTGACTTCATTGTGGTTGGAGAAAACACTGTGAAACTTGAATTCTTTTAAGTTTTTTGAGGTTTGTTTTATAGCCCAAGATTTGGTCTACTTTTGTGTATCTTTCGTGGGGAGTTGAAAAGAATGTGCATTTGGTTGCTGTGGATGGAGGGTTTATAAATGTCAGCTGGGCCCTATTGGTTGATGGTGTTATTAAGTTCCTTGATATCCTTGCTGTTGTTTTTTTTTTAAGATTTTATTTATTTATTCATGAGACACACACACACACACACACAGAGGCAGAGACACAGGCAGAGGGAGAAGCAGGCTCCATGCAGGGAGCCCGATGCGGGACTCGATCCCGGGACCCCAGGATCATGACCCCAGCCAAAGGCAGGCACTAAGTCACTGAGTCACCAAGGGATCCCTCTGCTTGCTGGTTTTATGTCTAGTTGTTCTATTAATTGTTGAGAGTGAGATATTGAAGTTTCTGACTACAAATTGAATTTGTCTTTCTCCTTTTAGCCTTGTCAGTTTTTGCTTCACATTTTGCAGCTTTGTTGTTTGGTGCATGCTACACATTTAGGATTACTCCATCTTTTTGGTGGAATGACCCTTTTATCATTATATAATGTTCCCCTTTGGCTTTGGTAACTTTCTTTGTTAAATCTACTTAGTCTGATACTAATGTATATATGAAATATCTTTTCTATCCTTTTACTTTCAACCTATTTATCCTCTTATATTTGAAGTAAGTTTCTTATAAACAGCAAATAGTTTGGTCATTTATTAATTCACTCTTCCAATATCTGTCTTTTCATTGTTTTTAAAACACCATTTATATTCAATGCAATTAGTTGATATGTTGGGGGTTAATATTACTATTTTATTTTTTGTTTTCTATTTGTTCTCTCTGCTTTTCATTTCTCAATTTTTCCCCATGTGAATTACTTGAAAACATTTTAAAATTTTGTTTTGATTTTTCTATATAGTGTTTTTGAGTATATCTTCTTCTGTAGTTTCTTTAGTTATTCTCTAGGCATTATATTTAATAATTAGGTGTCATCATTACCAGGCCAAGTGAAGTATAGAATTTTTACCTCTCTTTATATTCCTTCACCTTCCCTTGTTTATAACATGTAGTTGATTCTTATCATCATAGTATTTAAGTTTTATAAGGTCTCTATGAACACTAAATTAGCAAATACTAAATCACTGCTCCTAGGGGAAATACAAAGTTAAATTCCTTAAGGCCTCAGGTTACATTTTCATCAACTGACCAATACATAACTGTTTTATGTATGTTTCCATTTAAAGACATCTTATTTAATATATATTGTTGATTCAGTAACATTGAACTCTTGGCTGACAGCACTATAACTCATGCCTGAATGAAGCTTATCTAACAAATGTATAGTCTCCATAAAGCACATTACAGCCTTTTTGCACTTTGGAACGTGAAACAAAACTTCAGCATTATACTTGGAGGCCATTTTAAATAGCAAATTCATAAATAAAAAGCACAAAAATGTCACACTAGGTAGATGGAGAAAACATTTGTATACAGCATGAGAGTTGAAAAGGAGAGTGTCACTTTGTTTGACCTCAGCTTTAAACATGTATGTTGATGACTCAAATTTGCAGCCAGTCAGCACTTGTCTGCAAATACTATACAAATTAATTAACAAATTTTAATAAGACTATGAATTTGCAAATATAGAATCTGTAAACAATGAGGATATATGTAATTGTTTTAAATATTTTTTCGATGTATATATAGAATCACATCAGACAGTGCTATGATTTTTGATAAAATCATAAAACAATTTGGAAAACTCAAGAAGATAAGAAAAGCTTACTGTATTTATTTGCATTTTTGCTTACTTAGTTCTTCCTTACTAATGTTCCAAGTTTCTTTCTTTTATCATTTCTTTTTTGTTTAGAGAGTTTTTCTCTCCATCCTTTTAGGGTAGGTCAGCTGGTGATAGATTCTTTTTGTTTTCTTTAATCTGAGAATGTCTCGATTTCCTCTTCATTCCTCAGGAATATCTTTGCTGGGTGTAGGATTTGAGGTTGTCAATTCTTTTCTTTCAGCACTTGAAAAATGTATCATTTCCTTCAGACTTCCGTGGTGTCTGATAAGAAATTTGTTGCTGTTTGAATAGTTTCCCCCAACTGTAAAATGTTATTTTTCTTTGGCGATTTTCAAGGTTTTTATCTGCCCAAGTTTTCGGAAGTTTAATTATGAAATGTCTTGGCATGAATTTCTTTGAGTTTATCTCTTTTGGGGTTGATTCAGCTTCTTGAATTTGTAGCGTTATGTTTCCTTCCAGATTTAGGAAGTTTTCAACCATTATTTCTTCAAGAACATTTTTAACCCAAACTTCTTCCTCTTTTCCTTTTGAAATCCAATGACATGAATATTGGATAGTGCCACAGGTCTGAGTCTCTTTTAGTTTTTTTCTCTGTTGTTCAGATTGGATAATTTTTAATGTACCATCTTTCAGTTCACTAATTCTTTCCTCTTTCCTCTCCAAGCTGTTGTTGAGTCCATCCCTTGGGCTTATGATTTAGTTATTGTATAAATTTCAGTTCTAAAACTTCCATTTGGCTCTTCTTTATTATCTTCTGACTCTTTTCTGAGACTTCCTATTTTTCTTGCTAAGGCTTTCTGTTTTTTTCATTTCAATGCATTCGTAATTGTTTTTGAAGGATTTTTGCTGTGGCTAATTTAAAATATTTGTTAAGTAATTCCAATATCTCTGTCACTTGATGGGGATAATCATTGATTGCCTTTTCACATTCAGTTTGTGATCTTCTTTATGGGGAGGAGTATTATGGTAACAGCAGACCTCTCCATAGAGACCTGGCAGGCCAGAAAGGGCTGGCAGGATATATTCAGGGTCCTAAATGAGAAAAACTTGCAACCAAGAATACTTTATCCAGCAAGGCTCTCATTCAGAATGGAAGGAGAGATAAAGAGCTTCCAAGACAGGCAGGAACTGAAAGAATATGTGACCTCCAAACCAGCTCTGCAAGAAATTTTAAGAGGGACTCTCAAAATTCCCCTTTAAGAAGAAGTCCAGTGGAACAATCCACAAAAACAGGGACTGAATAGGTATCATAAGGACACTAAACTCATATCTTTCAATAGTAACTCTGAGCATGAACAGGGCTTAATGACCCCATCAAAAGGCACAGGGTGTCAGACTAGATAAAAAAGTAGGACCCATCTATTTGCTGTCTACAAGAGACTCATTTTAGACAGAAGTACACCTACAGCCTGAAAATAAAAGGTTGGAGAACCGTTTGCCATTCGAATGGTCCTCAAAAGAAAGCAGGGGTAGCCATCCTTATATCAGATAAACTAAAATTTACCCTGAAGACTGTATAGTGAGAGATGAAGAGGGACACTGTATTCATACTTAAAGGATCTATCCAACAGGAGGACTTAACAATCATCAGTATATATGCCCCGAATGTGGGAGCTGCCAAATATATCAATCAATTAATAACCAAAGTTAAGACATACTTAGATAATAATACACTTATACTTGGTGACTTCAATCTAGCGCTTTCTACACTCGGTAGGTCTTCTAAACACAACATCTCCAAAGAAACAAGAGCTTTAAATGATACACTGGACCAGATGGATTTCACAGATATCTACAGAACTTTACATCCAAACTCAACTGAATACACATTCTTCTCAAGTGCACATGGAACTTTCTCCAGAATAGACCACATACTGGGTCACAAATTAGGTCTGAACTGATACCAAAAGATTGGGATCGTCCCCTGCGTATTCATCATCTCATTATGATGCCTTGAAATTAGAACTAAATCACAACAAGAAGTTTGGAAGGACTTCAAACATGTGGAGGTTAAGGACCATCTTGCTAAAAGATGAAAGGGTCAACCAGGAAATTAAGGAAGAATTAAAAAGATTCATGGAAACTAATGAGAATGAAGATACAACCGTTCAGTTTGTGATCTTCTTGGTTCTTGGTATGATGGAGATTTTTGATTGAAATACGGACATTTTCGTATAGTGTTAGGAGTCTCTGGATCTTATTTAAATGTATTTTAATTGGCAGTTTCTGACAGTTCTCTGGAAAGAAAAGAAGAAGCAGTACCATATTGCTGCTAGGTGGAGGTAGCAGCCCAGATTCCCCATTGGGCCTCTGCTGGCTTCAGCGCAGGGAGACTCTTTGTTACCCCTGAGCTGGGATGGGAGTTCTGGCGCCCCATGTGGACTGCATGGACACTGCAGTGGGGCTGGCCTTACCGTTGAGCCAGGGTGAAATTTCTGACTCTTCATTAGGCCTCTGATATCTCCCTCAGTGGGATATATGCATATGTTTTAAATATATATATATATATATACACATTTATCTCTAGAAAAAAGACATGATTAAATTTCCTTGATGAATTCCTAAACTTTTCATTTCTATCATCTCCTTTTTGATAAATTCTTTTATTTATAGTAAGTCTCTTTGCTATCCGGGCCTGGCAACTGCCCAGATGCTCTGCCTTCACCCATGGTGCATTTTTATATGCACAGCTACCGTTTTCTCCTATCTTTATTCCAGTATTTTCTGCTTCCTTTGCTCCTCCTCTATTTTTTGGCTTCTCATTGTTACCTTTTGAATGTTTGTCTGTTTTTGAGTGCTCTTTTCAGAGTACTTTGCCTTTAAAATAAACAACAACCAAGGAGGGGGTTTAGTTAAAGTGATGAAAGTATAAGTCAGTGCATCTCGATCTGAGGCATTGAGATCGAGTTCAGGGGCCATCTCAAGTTGACCATGGAAAGGTCAATAGGAGAGACTGGGTAAGGAGCTGATTCTGAAGGCAGAAACCCCTTTCCTCTGATAAACATGGCTAGAAGTATCTTAAAGGATCATCAAAGGCTCGGTCTTGTTCATGGTATTTTAGAAACTGACATGTTAACAGCTGATAGCATGATCTCTAATTTCACTTTTGCAAATTTTATTCATGGACATCTTTACCCCCTTGTCGATCTCTGGGATTCTCAGAAGTATCCTTTCATTTAATGTCCCATCCCCCTGTTCTGCACATTCTTGGGCTTCTGGCTGGCCAAATAGGATTTGAGTGATTGATTAGCAAGTTTTACTAATGATTTCGATTAACTTTTTTTGTTAAGCGCATAATTATCTTTTCTTGGTAGTTAGGATTTAGTCACAGTATTCATACTTGACATAATTTTGGATAAAGATTACCCCAGTTAAACTCAAGTATATTTATAATTTTCAAATGATTACAGAACAATTTATCCAAACCTACAGTACTTCTGTCTTCTGAGGGAAAAAACTGTTTTGTTTTATTTTAAATTATGTAGTAGCTTTTGTTTATGAAAGATTACTATTAACACAGGGTGTTGGTTTTAAAAATAATGTTTTCTAACAAATTTTTCTGGATAAAATTGGTAATTGGTCTCAGTCTAAGATACAGTAACCTTTTCTTTGGAGAGGCATTTGAATGAGTTGGCCTTTTGGATCCATTTATTAAATTAATCTCTTTTCAGGATCCTAATCATGGCATATCTGGCATCTGAAAAAAAAGAGTAAAGTGTTCCTGTCCACTTATGTTCACAGACCCCAGTAAAGCATATTTGTGGACCATGGCATTCAGCTGGTGTCTGAGCAGGTCTCCTTTTATCCCCTTAGCAAAATGAAGTGGTTATCTGGATTTATCCAGGTCAACAGAGGAGTGAGGCTGAGCGGGGCTTTAGCTGATCCTTCTTTGAGTATGTGGGCAGCTGTGTGGCTCCCTGAGCCCTTGCTGAGAAGAGCGGAAGCACCAGAGCACCTCCCCGGGGTGTGGTAGTGACAGCCCCTTCTCTGGCTGCCGGGATGGAAAGGAGCGGCTGCACTTTGGAGAGTGTGCATTCTTTCAGCCACGTTCTTTTGCAAGCTCGCTCTTGGAGGCACTAATGATGAGTGTGAACTGCTCTCTAGAACTACTTTAAGGTCATCCTAATTGGCTACTTTGTGTTATAAAGCCTTTCAAAGAGACTAACTACATATTCTTTTGCTCACAGCTGCATATTAATAATGCTTCCTTTGGAATTTGATTAAAGCAGCATCAACTCTGATATTTGTATGATTTGATAGTGGTTACAGAATGATCTAAAGTGAAGCTCCCAGCATGACACAATTCCCCCAGCAACCGAGTGGGGCTGGTGGGTGGAGGGATGGGCTTTGGCACTGACCACTCCCATGCATCTGCTCTGCAGCCACCTGGCTGTTGTGGATGGCAGCTCATGGGCAGGTGAGGGAGCCACGGCCAGGGGGACTCATCCCCATCGGCAGTAATGCTGCTGCCTAAACACTTACACTCCCTCCAGCTTGGTTTTCCCACAGACACTGCTGTCTGGGACTGCTGATAGGCCAAAGAGGGCTGGAGGTCATCAATCCGGAGACTGCTCTTTATTATTAAAGGATCAACACGTCTTAAGGCACACGTCCATGGGACGCTAGTGAACTGAGTCTCAGGGAGACAAGGGTTGTCCTTCTCTTTTAAATTTAAATTAGCAAAACCAAACACACAGAGCAGTGATGGGGGGGTGGTGGTGTGTCTTTCCTATATTCTAATTCTAAATTTGGAACGGAAAATATTGAATGAGGAAGCACCTCTTGCTCTTCACACTCAAGCTGCTGTGTAATAGAGGAGTCTGTCTGCAGACAAATGGGCACCTCAGGAACTCAACCCTGCGTCGGCCCCACACCATGGAGCACTTACACCAAACAGCACCGAGCCTGAGCCAAGCCTGGCGTGACTATCAGGAATTAGCACTCTTATCCTAAATTAAGCTCCTCAACATACAATTATCCATCCCACACATTGAACCTATCTCCAAGGTAAATGTTTCTGCTCAGCTAACGCTGGTTCACAGTATAAAAACAATCCTCCTCCCTCTGCTCCCACCCTCATCTCCCTCACCACCACCAGGCTCGCGGTGAGGCCTTGCTGGGTACTGGGTGCTGGGTGCTGGGTGCCAGGTGCTTTGGGCCGGGTTGCCCTCACATTTTTACTGTGGAGATCACAAAACACTAAAAGTGGGCCTGGGAGAGTGTTGGCTGTGCCTCTTCTCCCCCTTTTTTTCTTTCTTTCCATAAATGGAGGGAAAGGTGTTAGGATTTGCTAAGAGCACTAAAATTGTATGGAAGAGGGGAAAAGCTAGGGAACCCTTCAGTTGAAACACCTCCCAATGTTACCAAAGGAAAAAAAAAAAGGCTTCATAAAATTAATGGCTGGCTGGTTTATCTCCAGATGCATATTGCTGATGAGATGATGAGACTGTTCTGAAAATTTGACTACAAGGACTAATTGCAAGTATCTGTTCCAAATCCAGGGAGATTAGGTTTCTGGGAGTCTGCAGGAGTATCATAGCAGCTTCCCCATTTAGTTATTGTAATAACGTTGCACATCTATAGCAGAGGAAGAGAAGAACAGAGGCCGACAATTCACCCTGAAGAAACAATAGAGCAAAATGGCCAGTGAACACAGAAGCATGGGTTCAGACAAATTGATAGGCCTAAAATTCAAATGAAAGCAATCTATTTCTGTCTATCAAGTTTGCAAAGATCTAAGAAACAGTCATAGCCCGTGTTGGCAAAGAGTGCTGAGGAGCTGCTAGAATGAGATACCCTGGTTTTGCTTCTTGGCTCTACCTCTTACTAGCAAAGGGGACTCAGGCATGTCACTTATTTTCTCCAGGACTATTTCCCTTCTGTAAGATGCAGATAATATTAGTAAGCATCTCATAGGGGGCTTAAGAGATTTCAGTGAAATGATGCTTATAAAGTGCTTAGTATAGCATCTGACACATAGTAAGTGCTCAATTAATATTAGAATTCTAATGATTATTATTGGAAGCTAGAAACCCAATACACTGATGGGGAGTATAAACTGGCAAAACCTTAAATAATAATAAAAACTTGACATATATGTGAAGTTTTAATACCCTTAATAATGGGTATACATCTGAGTTAGGCACTACACTTCTAGAAATCTATTTGGAGGAAACGAGACACAATAATATGATTACAAGGATATCATTCATGGTATATATATTTTTATAATGACAAAATGGAAGTAATTTTAAATACCTAACAGTAAGGAAGTGGTTAAAATTAGGGTTTGCACACCTACTAGAGTTTCAGTCAGGTCTCTCTAAGAGCTGCAGAGCATGATATTTTTGAGGACTATTTAATGGCTGAGAGGAAATAATACTATGTGAAAATAATGGGTTTCAATAGTCAGTGAGACTGCTTGTGATTTGTAGCTTTTATTAATACTTATTTGTAATTTTAAATTTGTAATCAGTCAACAAATACTTTTTGGGCATCTGCTGCCTATTGGGCACTACAGTGGGTACCATGGATAAGGTAGTGGATAAAGCAGAGTGCTGCCCTCCTGGGACTTCTGGTCTCTCAACTGAAAATGTATTCCTTTTATAACAAGGAAGACTATTAGTAAAATAAAAGAGGAAACTATATTAGTTGGCTAGGGTTGCCATAACAAAGTACCACAGGTTAGGTGGCTTAGACAGCAGAAATGATTTTTCTCACAGTCCCATAGACTTGCAGCCTGAGATCAAGGTACCGAGAGGGTTAGTTTTATTCTGAGGCCTCTTTCCTGGGCTTGCAGGTAGCCATCGTCTCCCCGTGTCTTCAGCTGGCCTTTCCTCTGTAACTGTGTCCAAATCTCCTCTTCTTATAAGGCCACCGGTCAGAATGGAGTAGTGTCCACTCCGGGGACTTCACTTAACTTAATTACCTCCTGAAAGATCTTATCTTCAATGACAGTCATATTCCAAGGTACTAGTGGTTAGGACTTCAACATAGGGACTTGGGTAGGGAAGACAATTCAGCTCATCATAGAAACCATCTGATAATATTTCTTGTCTGGCAATTACTCTTTTGAGTTATATGGTAAAGCAACCATGTGCCTCTTCCTTTTCCTTTCAGCGGGGACATTGTTAGCCTCTTTGGAGAGCCTCTTCAGGAAGATTAAGAACACATACCTCTCTTTGAAAGCCTCGCATGGGCAGCTGTGGAGATTTTAGTTTAGCAGAAGGTGACCTCAGATGGGAAGTCCTAAACCATCTGTAGATGATTATGATGTTATGGAGACATTCAGGGATTTCCTTGGCACTTCAAGTTTGAGTGAACTTTAAGTATGAACTTGAGACTTCTGTGAGTCCAGGGTCCCTACCTCAGCCCAGAACTAAGCCTTCCACATGGACCGCCCAGGGAGGACTTCCTGAGGGTGGTGTCCCAATGTCTAACCAGATTCAGATGCATAGTCTGAAAATGAAATAATCTTCTGGGTGTGGCAAGGGCCATCCAAGGAGAATGAGTCATTGATGAAGAACAGTAAAACTGGAAGCTTCTTTTATTATATAAATCCAAATTTACTTTCGCTAAAAGAGAGATGAACAAAAGAGGGGATAGAAGTTTGTTTTCAGCTGGAGGATGATCACAGTGTAAGATTAATATAGATGTGGAAGTGAACCTATAGTCATCAAGTTCATCCCCTTGTTTTAAAGGTTGGGAAACTGACCCACCGGAGCCACCTATGTTTGCCACAGGTCACATGTACGATGGGCAGCAAAGGCTGATGGGCTGATCTCAAGTTCAAGGATCTCAGTCTTGATCCAGTGACATTTCTGATACTATGACGGTTGGAGGGAGCACATGTGCTGGAAGAAATGATGGACCAGCTACAGACTGATAGGCACTCTGAGTGCTCTCTCTGGTCTCCTGTTATTGTTGTTCTTTTACCTTCAAAATAAAAGTTAGATAATATGACCCCTTTTAACACTAACCTCCCACAAGTCTTCCATGGGTGTCACTCATCCGACATTCAAGCCAACAGAGTTGGTAGGTGGGTATGGATGTATTTGCCAGAGAATGATTCCAGCACACTAACGCAAGAAACCTTAGGATCATGTCTTGTCTAAGGAAGACTGAGAATCTGGAGGTTAAATAAAAAAACAACCCCCCCCCCAAAACAAAAAAACAAAAAAACAAAACCACACACACAACTTATAAATTTGGAAAACAAACGATAGCAGTTTTCAATCTTGTGTTTGCTGCCACTTACTTTAGAGAGTGAGCTTCTACTCTACCTCACTTCTCACATAGTGATTAAATGCTGATTCATTTCATTTGCTTTTTCAGATTCCTGCAATGCAATTCTTACCTTTATAAGTAAAACATCTTCATCCCATTTTCTTCTCCTCTTGCAATGCTAAGCTATAGTTTTCAGGGTGCCAGATGTCAAGGGATTGATGAAAGTTATTTTAGCTTCACTTTTTGATTAGTTTTTAATTTTTTTTCCTTCCTTTTTCTTTGTGTTCTCTTCAGTGTATGATTAGATTTGTTTTCAAAAGGTGGAACCTTAGCAAAATTTTCATTAGCATTCCCCATGCACACTTTAATTAAATAAAGGAAACTCATGCTTTGCTTAAGCCATCAAAGAAATGAAAAGTAGAGTCTAATGCTAAACATGCTTGTACTATGCATGAATTTAACCAAACCCCCTTCTCCACTATAAGAACAGAAAGAAGGCCATAGACAACACCTACTCACAGAAAAATTCATAAGTAGCATGGTTCCAAGACTGTTTCCAATTATCTCATGTCCTTTTTGGTTTTAAAGGACAAAGATCTAGATGAGGAGTTGTACCTTCCTGGATGAAACAGAGCATTAATTGCTGACATTTTTACATGCTGCTGTAGAGTGTACGTGAGGTGTAATGCATATATTTCTACAAGGTTCCTATGTCAATTGTACAATTTTTACCTGAGGTTTTTGTACTAGTTCTTTTACTAAATTGCTGCCAATTTCATTTATTTTACAAAAGTTGAAATTTCTTTATTTTTTATTTTTATGATAGTCACACACACACACACAGAGAGGCAGAGACACAGGCAGAGGGAGAAGCAGGCTCCATGCACCGGGAGCCCGACGTGGGATTCAATCCTGGGTCTCCAGGATCGCGCCCTGGGCCAAAGGCAGGCGCTAAACCGCTGCGCCACCCAGGGATCCAAAAGTTGAAATTTCAACCATTAGGCATTCCCTCAAATATACGGAAACCTAATAAAATGTATTTTACTTGTCAAACCATCTTTTATCATGCATAGTGATTATGGAAATAGGGTTCTGAGATTTTCAGCTTCTTTTTTATTTCAGCAACGAGAGGACTAGCTATTTTATTTTGATATGAACTCTCATTTTCTATGACTTTAAATGAACATAATACATTGCTGTGGTATCAGATCCAAGACCTATGTTTTGAGTTACCTTCACATGATCACTTTAAAAAAATTACTTTAAAAAAATCTTTCATTTTTGTGTTCTTTTGGCCAATGTGACTTAGAAATTTCTCAGATTGGTGAGTAAATCTTAAAATAACTCTCCCATGTGCCAAAGAACAAAATCTTACAAAAACTGCCTGTTGGTTTGCTGTGGTTCCTTGACAAAGAATCTTGAACTAACCAGGAGTCCAGTGAGAGCTGAAAAGAATTGGCAGTCATAGCACATGACCCCTGTCCTTAGTCCTAACTCTTTCCACCTCCTGTTGTAGGCCTCCAGCACCTTGTTCTTGCAAGTGTTGGCCATGGAACTCAAGAAGTGAAGTAAGAGCAATTGAAATGTCCACGGAGGGGGTTCCTCAAAGAGTTAAAAATAGATCTGCCCTATGACCCAGCAATTGCACTGCTGGGGATTTACCCCAAAGATACAGATGCAGTGAAACACCAGAACACTTGCAGCCCAATGTTTATAGCAGCAATGTTCCCAATAGCTAAACTGTGGAAGGAGCCTCGGTGTCCATCGAAAGATGAATGGATAAAGAAGATGTGGTCTATGTATACAATGGAATATTCCTCAGCCATTAGAAACGACAAATACCCACCATTTGCTTTGACGTGGATGGAGCTGGAGGGTATTAGGCTGAGTGAAATAAGTCAATTGGAAAAGGACAAACATTATATGGTCTCATTCATTTGGGGAATATAAAAATTAGTGAAAGGGAATAAAGGGAAAGGAGAGAAAATGAGTGAAAATATCAGTGAGAAAAAAAAAATATCAGTGAGGGTGACAAAACATGAGAGACACCTAACTCTGGGAAATGAACAAGGGGTAGTGGAAAGGGAGGTGGGCAGGGGGTTGGGGTGATTGAGTGATGGGCATTGAGGGGGGCACTTGGCGGGATGAGCACTGGGTGTTATGCTAAATGTTGGCAAATTGAACTCCAATAAAAAAATTTTTAAAGGGATCCCTGGGTGGCGCAGCGGTTTAGCGCCTGCCTTTGGCCCAGGCCGCGATCCTGGAGACCCGGGATCGAATCCCACGTCGGGCTCCCGGTGCATGGAGCCTGCTTCTCCCTCTGCCTGTGTCTCTGCCTCTCTCTCTCTCTCTGTGTGACTATCATAAAAAAAAAAATTTAAAAATGAAATGTCCACAGAGCAAAGAGTGGATGGGACCCCATCTAAATCAGTTCACAATGATTGCATATTATGACCTGAAAGTAATTCACTAATTCATAATGAGAAATCACTGTCAGAGAGATTTGAAATACTTAGAATCTACAAGTCCTTCTCCTTGCACAGACTGACATGGGAAATCAAATAATAATTACAGAATTGCTACGTGAGTATGGAATTAGAAACTGAGGAGTTAATGGCATCTTGCTAAAAGAGTTGAATGTATCCATTTCATAAAAGGATGCTCTTACTAATGGGACCACAATATGTGAAGTCCATTAGCTAACTCTCCTTTATCCCTGGATATGCGTGGATAGGCATTCTACCATTTACCTTAGTGACTCACCTTTTTCTATGTTTCCTAACTGACCAGTTCCTTTAATGATTTATACATTCTTTATTTAGACATATCAATACATTTAATCGTATCATGGTGAAATTAGCCCAGCCCAGGAGCCATGTTGTCTCCTTAAAATGATGGTCATTCATCCATCAAATATTTATAGAGTGTCTCCTGTGTGCCAGGGCTTGTATTTCGCATTAGGCATATATCAGTGAG
Source organism: Canis lupus familiaris (assembly GCF_011100685.1). NCBI lineage: Eukaryota > Metazoa > Chordata > Mammalia > Carnivora > Canidae > Canis > Canis lupus. Next base: position 7,545,340 of record NC_049223.1, on the reverse strand, counting down.
TGAAGACAAACAAGTTATACAGTCTTGTGGGGGGAAATAACTAAACAAACAATGATAGTCATGTGTGCAGGTGTTACAGAAGGAAAAGAGCAGGACCTCTGTGAAGAAGGTGGTCTGGCAGGAGCTGGCTCTCTTTGTCATTGAGCTTAACACATACCCATGGCTGAGGATTCACAAAAACTGAAGGTGAATTAGAAAGTAGGACAATTGTAGACCTGGATGCTGTTTCATGCCAACTCTGGAAGTCACCCAATTAACAATGCATATCAGCTACAAAATGGCACCTACCTTTCTTCCACCTACTGAATCTCCCTAGAATCTCTTTGTGGTCCATCTTGGGGCATGGCTTTCAGACCAGACTGCCACCTATTTCTCTTGAAACCTTTTTCTGGGATCAGTTCTTGAAAGCATAGGAACTCGTGGGAAATTAATTCTAGGTAGCATCATCTGGCCTCTGCAGCATGGGGCTTCATCCAAGTGTAGAACTTCTAGGAGAAGAAGCCAAAAACTTTGAGCAGCTGTTGCTCAGGACTGGCATGTGTAGAACGAGTGTTGGTTGGCCCATAGCAACCAGAACTTGGTAGCAAAATGGGCTGTGAGGCAGTATATCTGAGGGAATCTGAAGTGCCTCATAAAATATAGCTATCTGTTGGGAAAGTTCAATAAAATTATACATAAAGGTATCTTTAAGTCTGAATGGAATTTTTAAAAAATGATTCTATTTATTCATGACACACACACACACACACACACACACACACACACGCAGAGAGAGAGAAGCAGGCTCCATGCAGAGAGCCCAATGCGGGACTTGATCTTGGGACTCCAGGATCACACCCTAAGCTGAAGGTAGATGCTCAACCACTGAGTCCACCCTGGCATGCCTGAATGGGAAATGTTTTAAAACTGAGTCAGAAGACTTTGAAAAGTTTATTTTTGTTGGGTAAAGAAACATGACATTTTAGAAGCCTGTCAACTGAAGCTTATAGTTCTTATGTATTGACTCTAAAATTTTTTGTATGATAATTTGCAAATTTGGGTACTTTATCACTAAAGTTTTTAATATACATATACAATTTACATCACCGATGAAACAAGGGTGAGTTTGATGAAACAAGGTAGTGCTTCACTAAAATTGAGAACTATAATTCTAAAAGCTGGTTCTGGATGAGACTAACATTTCACTCAGCTTCTTAAATATTTTTATTTTATTTTTTTAAAGATTTTATTTATTCATGAGAGATGCAGAGAGAGAGAGGCAGAGACATAAGCAGAGTAAGAAGCAGTCTAGTCTCCCTGTGGGGAGCCTGATGTGGGACTCAATCCCAGTACCCCGGGTTCACATCTGAGCCAAAGGCAGATGCTCGACCACTGAGCCATCTCGGCACCCCTTAAATGTTTTATTAATAAAAGTTAATGTTAGAATTATTCCTGTCGATTATAATGACTGGTAGTGGGGAGGGGAGAGATTAAACTTGATCATAATGTTCCTTTGTGGTTTGAAATAGTACTTTATATTATTTTTAAATCAATGAATTATCAATTAGTCAATTTTCATGACTTTCTTGTGGGGTTTAGATCAATTTGAATTTCTTGGCTAACTTTGAGTGAAAACGAGCCATGTGGTACTTTTAGAAAACTAGACTAGAGATGATCACAGGCAGCTTCACAAAGGAGAAAATGGTGGTCTATAGCCATCCTTTGTCTCCATTTCAACACTCACAAAAACTTTTTTAAAAAATAAATTTATTTTTTATTGGTGTTCAATTTGTCAACATATAGAATAACACCCAGTGCTCATCCCATCAAGTGCCCCCCTCAGTGCCCGTCACCCAGTAACCCCCACCCCCCACCCACCTCCCCTTCCACCACCCCTACTTCGTTTCCCAGAGTTAGGAGTCTCTCATGTTCTGTCTCCCTTTCTGATATTTCCCACTTATTTTTTCTCCTTTCCCTTTTATTCCCTTTCACTATTTTTTATATTTCCCAAATGAATGAGACCATATAATGTTTGTCCTTCTCCGACTGGCTTACTTCACTCAGCATAATACCCTCCAGTTCCATCCACGTCGAAGCAAATGGTGGGTATTTGTCTTTTCTAATGGCTGAGGAACATTCCATTGTATACATAAACCACATCTTCTTTATCCATTCATCTTTCGATGGACACCGAGGCTCCTACCACAGTTTGGCTATTGTGGACATTGCTGCTAGAAACATCAGGGTGCAGGTGTCCCGGCGTTTCATTGCATCTGTATCTTTGGGGTAAATCCACAGCAGTGCAATTGCTGGGTCGTAGGGCAGGTCTATTTTTAACTCTTTGAGGAACCTCCACACAGTTTTCCAGAGTGGCTGCACCAGTTCCCATTCCCACCAACAGTGTAAGAGGGTTCCCCTTTCTCCACATCCTCTCCAACATTTGTGGTTTCCTGCCTTGTTAATTTTCCCCATTCTCACTGGTGTGAGGTGGTATCTCATTGTAGTTTTGATTTGTATTTCCCTGATGGCAAGTGATGCAGAGCATTTTCTCATGTGCGTGTTGGCCATGTCTGCGTCTTCCTCTGTGAGATTTCTCTTCATGTCTTTTTCCCATTTCATGATTGGATTGTTTGTTTCTTTGGTGTTGAGTTTAATAAGTTCTTTATAGATCTTGGAAACTAGCCCTTTATCTGATACGTCATTTGCAAATATCTTCTCCCATTCTGTAGGTTGTCTTTTAGTTTTGCTGACTGTATCCTTTGCTGTGCAAAAGCTTCTTATCTTGATGAAGTCCCAATAGTTCATTTTTGCTTTCATTTCTTTTGCCTTCGTGGATGTATCTTGCAAGAAGTTACTGTTGTGGAGTTCTAAAAGGGTGTTGCCTGTGTTCTCCTCTAGGATTTTGATGGAATCTTGTCTCACTTTTAGATTTTTCATTCATTTTGAGTTTATCTTTGTGTATGGTGCAAGAGAGTGGTCTAGTTTCATTCTTCTGCATGTGGATGTCCAATTTTCCAAGCACCATTTATTGAAGAGACTGTCTTTCTTCCAATGGATAGTCTTTCCTCCTTTATCGAATATTAGTTGACCATAAAGTTGAGGGTCCACTTCTGGGTTCTCTATTCTGTTCCATTGATCTATGTGTCTGTTTTTGTGCCAGTACCACACTGTCTTGATGACCACAGCTTTGTAGTACAACCTGAAATCTGGCATTGTGATGCCCCCAGCTATGGTTTTCTTTTTTAAAATTCCCCTGGCTATTCGGGGTCTTTTCTGATTCCACACAAATTTTAAAATAATTTGTTCCAACTCTCTGAAGAAAGCCCATGGTATTTTCATAGGGATTGTGTTAAACGTGTAAATTGCCCTGGGTAACATTGACATTTTCACAATATTAATTCTGCCACTCCATGAGCATGGAATATTTTTCCAGCTCTTTGTGTCTACCTCAATGTCTTTCAGAAGTCTTCTATGGTTTTAGGGTATAGATCCTTTAACTCTTTGGTTAGGTTTATTCCTAGTTATCTTATGCTTTTGGGTGCAATTGTAAATGGGATTGACTCCTTAATTTCTCTTTCTTCAGTCTCATTGTTAGTGCACAGAAATGCTACTGACTTCTGGGCATTGATTTTGTATCCTGACACACTACCAAATTGCTGTATGAGTTCTAGCAATCTTGGGGTGGAGTGTTTTGGGTTTTCTTTTCTTTTTTTTTTGTTTTTTGTTTTGGGTTTTCTATGTAGAGTATCATGTCATCGGCGAAGAGGGAGAGTTTGACTTCTTCTTTGCCAATTTGAATGCCTTTTATGTCCTTTTGTTGTCTGATTGCTGAGGCTAGGACTTCCAGTACTATGATGAATAGCAGTGGTGAGAGTGGACATCCCTGTCTTGTTCCTGATCTTAGGGGAAAGGCTCCCAGTGCTTCCCCATTGAGAATGATATTTGCTGTGGGCTTTTCGTAGATGGCTTTTAAGATGTTGAGCAATGTTCCCTCTATCCCTACACTCTGAAGAGTTTTGATCAGGAATGGATGCTGTATTTTGTCAAATGCTTTCTCTGCATCTAATGAGAGGATCATATGGTTCTTGGTTTTTCTATTGCTGATATGATGAATCACATTGATTGTTTTACGAGTGTTGAACCAGCCTTGTGTCCCGGGAATAAATCTCACTTGGTCATGGTGAATAATTTTCTTTTTTTTTTTTTTTTAATAATTTTCTTAATGTACCGTTGGATCCTATTGGCTAGTATCTTGTTGAGAATTTTTGCATCTGTGTTCATCAGGGATATTGGTGTGTAATTCTCCTTTTTGGTGGGGTCTTTGTCTGGTTTTGGAATTAAGGTGATGCTGGCCTCATAGAACGAGTTTGGAAGTACTCCATCTCTTTCTATCTTTCCAAACAGCTTTAGTAGAATAGGTATGGTTTCTTTTTTTAAACGTTTGATAGAATTCCCCTGGGAAGCCATCTGGCCCTAGACTTTTGTGTCTTGGGAGGTTTTTGATGACTGCTTCAATTTCCTCCCCAGTTATAGGCTTGTTCAGGCTTTCTATTTCTTCCTGTTCCAGTTTTGGTAGTTTGTGGCTTTCCAGGAATGCATCCATTTCTTCTAGATTGCCTAATTTATTGGCGTATAGCTGTTCATAATATGTGTTTAAAATCATTTGTGTTTCCTTGCTGTTGGTAGTGATCTCTCCTTTCTCATTCATGATTTTATTAATTTGAGTCTTTTCTCTCTTCTTTTTAATAAGGCTGGCTAATGGTTTATCTATCTTATTAATTCTTTCAAAGAACCAACTCCTGGTTTTGTTGATCTGTTCCACAGTTCTTGTGGTCTTGATTTCATTAAGTTCTGCTCGAATCTTTATTAACTCTCTTCTTCTGTTGGGTGTAGGATGTATTTGCTGTTTTTTCTCTAGCTCCTTTAGGTGTAAGGTTAGCTTTTGTATTTGAGTTCTTTCCAGTTTTTGGATAGCTGCTTGTATTGTGTTTTTCCCCTCAGGACTGCTTTTGCTGTATCCCAACGATTTTGAATGGTTGTATCTTCATTCTCATTAGTTTCCATGAATCTTTTTAATTCTTCCTTAATTTCCTGGTTGACCCTTTCATCTTTTAGCAAGATGGTCCTTAACCTCCACATGTTTGAAGTCCTTCCAAACTTCTTGTTGTGATTTAGTTCTAATTTCAAGGCATTATGGTCTGAGAATACACAGGGGACAATCCCAATCTTTTGGTATCAGTTCAGACCTGATTTGTGACTCAATATGTGGTCTATTCTGGAGAAAGTTCCATGTGCACTTGAGAAGAATGTGTATTCAGTTGAGTTTGGATGTAAAGTTCTGTAGATATCTGTGAAATCCATCTGGTCCAGTGTATCATTTAAAGCTCTTGTTTCTTTGGAGATGTTGTGCTTAGAAGACCTACCGAGTGTAGAAAGCGCTAGATTGAAGTCACCAAGTATAAGTGTATTATTATCTAAGTATGTCTTAACTTTGGTTATTAATTGATTGATATATTTGGCAGCTCCCACATTCGGGGCATATATACTGATGATTGTTAAGTCCTCCTGTTGGATAGATCCTTTAAGTATGAAACAGTGTCCCTCTTCATCTCTCACTACAGTCTTCGGGATAAATTTTAGTTTATCTGATATAAGGATGGCTACTCCTGCTCTCTTTTGAGGACCATTTGAATGGTAAATGGTTCTCCAACCTTTTATTTTCAGGCTGTAGGTGTCCTTTTGTCTAAAATGAGTCTCTTGTAGACAGCAAATAGATGGGTCCTGCTTTTTTATCCAGTCTGAAACCCTGAGCCTTTTGATGGGGTCATTAAGCCCATTCACGTTCAGAGTTACTATTGAAAGATATGAATTTAGTGTCATCATGATATCTATTCAATCCTTGTTTTTGTGGATTGTTCCACTGAACTTCTTCTTAAAGGGGAGTTTTGAGAGTCCCCCTTAAAATTTCTTTCAGAGCTGGTTTGGAGGTCACATATTCTTTCAGTTTCTGCCTGTCTTGGAAGCTCTTTATCTCTCCTTCCATTCTGAATGAGAGCCTTGCTGGATAAAGTATTCTTGGCTGCATGTTCTTCTCATTTAGGACCCTGAATATGTCCTGCCAGCCCCTTCTGGCCTGCCAGGTCTCTGTGGAGAGGTCTGCTGTTAATCTGATATTTCTCCCCATATAAGTTAGGGATCTCTTGTCTCTTGCTGCTTTAAGGATCTTCTCTTTGTCTTTGGAATTTGCAAGCTTCACTATTAAATGTCGAGGTGTTGAACTGTTTTTGTTGATTTTAGGGGGTGATCTCTCTATTTCCTGGATCTGAATGTCTGTTTCCCTTCCCAGATTAGGAAGGTTTTCAGCTATGATTTGTTCAAATACATATTCTTGACCTCTGTCCCTTTCGGCGCCCTCGGGAACCCCAATTAAACGTAGATTTTTCTTCCTCAGGCTGTCACTTATTTCCCTTAATCTATCCTCATGATCCTTTAATTGTTTGTCTCTTTTTTCCTCAGTTTCCTTCTTTGCCATCAACTTGTCTTCTATGTCACTCACTTATTCTTCTACCCCGTTAACCCTCGTCGTTAGGACCCCTAGTTTGGGTTGCATCTCATTTAATTGATTTTTAATTTCTGCCTGATTAGATCTAAATTCTGCAGTCATGAAGTCTCTTGAGTCCTTTATGCTTTTTTCTAGAGCCACCAGTAGCTTTATAATAGTGCTTCTCAATTGGCTTTCTAACATTGAATTGTAATCCAAATTTTGTAACTCTGTGGGAGAGAGGACTGTTTCTGATTTTTTATTTTGGGGTGAGGTTTTCCTTCTAGTCATTTTGCTCAGTGCAGAGTGGCCAAAAGCAAGTTGTATTGGGAAAAGGAGAGAAAGAGAGAAGAGAAAGATGGAAAGAAAAAGAAAAAAAGAAAAGAAAAGAGAAGAAAAAAGGGGGGGAGCAAACAGAAATAAAAAAACAAAAACAACAACAAAAAAAAAAAACCAAGCTGGAGTATCCTCTGATTCTGTATACTGTAAATCCCTCAACTTCCCCTGGAACTTCCTTTTTTTTTTTTTTTTATGATAGTCACAGAGAGAGAGAGAGAGAGAGAGAGAGAGAGGCAGAGACACAGGCAGAGGGAGAAGCAGGCTCCATGCACCGGGAGCCCGATATGGGATTCGATCCCGAGTCTCCAGGATCGCGCCCTGGGCCAAAGGCAGGCGCCAAACCGCTGCGCCACCCAGGGATCCCCCCCACCCCGGAACTTTCCAGTGCTGCTTGGTCAATAACTTGTTTTGCCCCTGTCCGTCTAGCTGGTCTTCTGGGGGAGGGGCCTGTTGTGCTGATTTTCTGGTGTTAGCACTTGGGGGAGCTGCTCAGCCCCCCGCCTGGTGCAGGGCTCAGGTGGGGGTAGTTTACCCCGTGAGGCCGCAGGAGGAACAACCCCAGTGGCGGGGCCAGCTCTGGAGCCCTGGAGTCAGCTCCCGCAGTAACTCCGGAGCTCTGGGTCTGCAGGGGCCTGGAGGCTCCAGGGCGGGCAGCTGATCTGCTCAGCTCGGGGCAGGAGGCGTCCTCGCTGTCCTGGGCCCTCCCGGCCTCTGTCTGTCCGGGGGAGGGGCGGGGGGAGGCCGGGTCCTGGGCTGTGTCCCGGCGCCCTGTGCTCCTGGGCCTGCACTGTTGGAATCGCGCTCCTGCCCCGTAGCCCCCTCCCCGGAGCCTCCGCCCGAGCCCCTCCGAGCTGCTCCGGGTCCCGCCGTGCGCTGCAGCCCTTAGGGAGCTCGGGGCACTCTCCCGGGGCGCAGGTGTCTGTTAGTGTCCCCGGGAGCCCGAGGGCATCCCCGCCCTCCTGGGGTCCTGCTCTAACTCCCTGCGAGGCCTTTCTGCCTGGGAAGGTTGGTGCAGCTCCTGCTCCTCCGGGACGGGGCTCTCCTGTCCTGGGGACACTCGCCCCGGCCTCAGCCCGGCTCCTCGCGGGGCCCCTCCCCCTTGGAGGCCTTTTGTTTCTTTATTTCTTTTTCCCCGTCTTCCTACCTTGATAGAAGCGCGAACTCTTCTCACTGTAGCGTTCCAGCTGTTCTCTCTTTAAATCTCAGGCCGAATTCGTAGATTTTCAGGATGATTTGAAGGTTATCTAGGTAATTTGGTGGGGACAGGTGACTTGGGGACCCTACTCTTCCGCCATCTTGCCCCTATTCCACAAAAACTCTTCAGATATTAGACAAGACTCTTTATACTTTAAGTGACAGAAATCTGACTTGAAGTATCTTAAGCCAAAAAAAAAAAAAAATCTATCAGCTCTTTAATGGAATTCTAGAAGATTTCCCATGTGGCTGAATTCAGAGACCAAGTGATATTGTTCAATCTCCCCATCTCTACCTCTTATGAACATGTTAACTATTTCTACCAAATCCATCCTGAGATGTGCTCAGCCCTAAAACCCCTCACTGAGCATTGTCAGGGGATAGGATGTTTCAGTTGACCAATATTGAGTAAGATGGTTGTCTATCCCACTGTGTAATAATGAATTAACTTTGCCCAAAGAGAGATCTGGCTTTTGTCTTGGCCCTTGGGACGTGATCTCTAAACCCTTAGAATTTTGAAGTGATGGGAGTGTCTTTGTTATCTTTGGTAGGCTCCTTGCACCACATCTGATGGTTTATTTTAATGAGGTGATCAAAGTGAAGGGATGGCCACACTATAAAAAGACCAACCATTTGATGAGAAGGTTGTGGCTTGAAGCCATGAGATAGCAGCTTAAAATCAGGGGGAGGGTGGTGGTTAGAAATTGAATTTAACCATGTGGACAATGAGTCAATCAGTCATGCCTAAGTAATGAAATCCTGCTGAAAAGGAGACCAAAGCTTGAGTGAGTTTCCCTGGTTGGCAATATTCTTTAACTGTTGTAACATTTTGATGCTGGAAGTGTAATATATCCCCGGGGATGATAGAAGTTTCATATTTAGAACTGTCTCACACTTCACCTTCTGCATCTCTGGTTCTAATTTGTATCATTTTACTATAATAAAACCATACTTCTAGTAAACTGAGGATGGCCATGGGAGCCCCTAAATTTGTAGTCAGCTGGTCTGAAGTGAGGTTTGCCTTGGGAAACTCTGAACTTCTGGCTCTCAAGTGAGGACAGGCTTGTGTGGACTGCTCCTTCAGACTTTAAAGTTTGGCCTTCTCATTGTAGTTGGTGTCAGAAGTTTTGAGGAGACTTGGTAGTACTCTAGAGGATTGTGCTCTCAACCTTGGGTTTGTCTACCTATGGTACCTACCAGTGCAGAATGGCAGTTTCTGAAAGGAAAAATGCTGGGTAAACAAAAAAGAAGAAGCAAAACAAAATAAATTAAAAACAAAAACAAATGCCCAATTAACTCCCTTTTTAATGTGCCCCATCACTGCCCAAAATACAGTACCTATAACAATGCCCTGTGGCTACAGTTATGGACTGAATACAAATGTATTCCTCCCAAATCCATATATTGAAGCCCTAGCCCTCAGTATGGTGGTATTTTGAGATTGGCTTTTGGGAGCAATTAGGTTTAGATGAGGGGATGAGAATGGGACTCCTATAGTAGGATTAATGTTCTTATAAGAAGAGAGAAAGAAATCAGAGCTCTATCTCCCTGCCATGTAAGGTCTTAGAAAGAAGGTGGCTGTCTACCATCCAAGAAGCAGTCCTTATCAGAAATTGAATCTGTTGACACTTTGATCTTGGACCTCCAGCCTTCAGAACCACGAGGAACAAATGTCTGTTGTTTAAGTCACCAGGCCTGTGGTATTTTGTAACAGCAGCCCAAGGCAACTAAAACAGCTACTGAGACCTTTCAGGAAATACTTACCCAAACCTGTAACCTTTGACAGCACTCTATGTTTTGTACCTTCCCTAATGACCAGTCTTAAAATAAAAATTTGAGTTAAGTTGCTAGTTACTGATAATGAATTAATATGCTACCTTTCTTCTAACATTTGCTTTTGAAAGTCATTGAGTTTTTAACCTAAATCACAGAGTCATCTAGAATGTAAGCTTCAAGAGGGCAAGGAGTTAGAAAGCTGTCTGGTGTCAGAGTGGTCAATGAAGACAATGAGACAAACACTCAAGCCTTTATTTACTTACTGTAATAGTGTCAGCAAAAGACCACAAAGATAAAGAAGGTGCTGGCTTCCCCACTGTTCATTGTACTCATAAATGGAGCTGGCGAGCACCAAATAAATCCACACTCTTGAGGGAGCACTGAGCCCTAGGTTCCCACCATTTATGGAAGGAGGAATTAGAGGCAGGAAAAGGAGAAGAGCAAGGAGTGGAAAAGTACTGAGTGTGAGTCAGAGTGGAGGAAGAGGTCTTCCAGTACCCTCCCGGCCATCAGGAGGTTCCCTGGGAAGCCTGCCAGGCTAAAACCTTATAATTAGCTATGGTCAGGCCTGAAAGATCACATGTAGGATTTTGGCTTGAAGTGGGACTCCTCAGGACCCTTGGCTGTTTGCTCCCTAATGCATCACCAGTACCTAAGGCAGAGCTAGGCACAGAGAAGGCACTCAGTAAATTGTTATTTTTATAGCTGACAGCATAAGCCACTGAAGAAGCTCCGGGAGCTCTTCCATTGGCCCTAATGTCACTGAATGTTAGAGCACCTGTCTCCAAAATTGATGAGCTCCAGGAACACATCAGATGCCCAGTCCAACCAGGTCTCCAACACAGCAGTGAACACTGGAACCGTGGCATGTGGTTCAAAGTAGAAAAGAGAAAAGAGCTGGCAAGAGAAAAAAAATGTGAAGAAATGAATGGATGGTTACTGGAGGTTTGGGGAAGTGCTCTTTTGTGCTCGTTGCATGAAAAATGTAGCTTTAGAATTCTAAACTCTCATGTGAGGAAAGCAAATTAGGTTGCAAAATTTATAACAACTCCCTGCACCTTCTGCCATTTGGCTTTTGAGCTCATTCACAGTATAATGGTCATGATGCACTTTGTTCCCAGAGGTCACCAGAAGAATGCTCTTCCTGTTTTGGATTATAGCATATTCTCATTTAAGATGGGCCTATCCTGATCTTTGCATGCTGCTCCCCCATCTGTCCTTCCAGTTTGTGCATTTGCCCAAACCCAGAGCCATAATTCACCACTCCATAATGTGGGATGTCTGTGGTGCTCAGCCTTAGCTCACTAAACTGAAAGGATCAAAGAAACTAAACTTTTCTAAACAAGAAAAGCCTGCTCTGTTGAATGCTTCTTGGAAATTTGCATATTTTCATTTCTTCGCCTTATAAATTATTACCAGGAAGTTAAATCTTTGTAGTCTATAAACAATATGATGAAGTGCAATTTTTTCCCCCTCTAATGGATTTGTTTTTAAAGAAACAGAGCTTGGATTCAAATATTTCAAAGATGTTTGCCATGATCCTGTGTTATTTAAAACTCATTCATTAAACATCTGATGAATAGGTCTATTACATTTTTTTAAAGCTGATTGAATGCTCATTTTGGAAGGATGGGATGAATTATCACACAATGATTTCATTTCAATACATCTTTGTAGGTGTCCAGTGTTATATGGAATTGAATCACAATGTGCTCTACAAATTGACAGGCCAGCAATCATTATTTTTCATATAAAAGCAGGATTCTATCTTTAATCTCATCATATTTTCAGTGGTAGAAGAGATGGAGGTGGTGAAGCATTATTATTTTTCCCCGTACAGAAAATTATGCCACAAAATAAATCATGTTCAGGGCTGTCATAATGGCCGCAACAGTTATAGTGACAGAAAAAAAGACTAGTGACAGCTACCCTTCAGTGCACAATGAAATAGTGAACAATTTGTTAAATATCCCTGGAGTCAATTAAACTGGCATATGATCAGTTTGGTGGCTGCCAAGCCTCAGTGGGAGCCAATTAGAATTCACCAAAAATGAAAATGGATGAATCTGGAAAAACAGTGTTAGATTTATGGGAGAAAGCAAACAAGTCATTGAGCCAAGAATAATGTTGGTGAGCATCCTCTGAAGAATATTGGTAAACAGAGGACTCTATAGTTGTTCCATGTTTACAGTGTTTTGCATATTTCTTCTGTAATATTTTAAGCCATTACTGCAAAGGAATTAAATTAGTTGGATTTAGCCTACACAACATGAGAGAACCATTCTGCAAATTGCAGCCATTATTAATTTTGTTCCAGAAGCAGCCTTGCATGAAACATTAGAGTGATTTTTCTTTTCTTTTTGCATTTAAACTACAGATAAACACTGCAGATTGCTCTAGATGAATGCTATGGGGACACTAAAGACTGTCTGACAATTTCTTTTAAAGTCAGATACTTGATTGTGAAAGATGTTCGAACAATCTAATGATGTATGTTCATTAGTTCACCGCCATCAAGGCGAGTTACTACTCCATATCTCTGATACTGACCATGTTTTTGCGGTCGTGATTGAGTTGTTGAAGGAGAAACACTCCACGGAGTGCTCTCGACTGTGTCCATACCAGCACCAACTTTAAATATCATTGGCTTACTCAGCAGCATCAAAGCCCACAAAGCGAATAGGTTAGATCCATCCCAGAGACTTTTCTCCAGCAGTAAATGGATTTGCCCTCTTTAGAGCAGGCAGCGGAGTTCCAACACAATTATTCTTATTGGAACAGACTAAGGAATTTACTTCAAATGAGGTTGCTGGTTGTCCTGTGGAAACTGTGTCAGAATAAATATCCAGCTACTCTTCAGAGGCATAATTTGTTCATTCTCCCATGAAACATTTGTGCCACATGAGCTGTATATAGCCAACTTTGTTTAGATGGAGGAAAAAGTCTTTCACTGTAGCCAACCTCGTATATAGCTCAGGTAGGGTCCCATTTTCATGAAAGCAGTCTAACATTCGGTTCTTTGCAAGGAGCCATTTCCATACGCCAGATGTCCTGAAGCAATAACCCTTTGTTACTTGTTCACAATCAGTTTTATTAAGGGAAAAATTCCAAGTGACAGATGTCACCAGTGAATGTCCACATCAGTTTAATGAAGACGTGGCTTTGAAATGCATCATTGTAGGGTAATTCTTTAAATGGAAAGCCTGCAGTGTTACAATTTGACAAGATAGGATACTTTGTAGATTTACAGGAATAGGTACAGACAATTTGTCATGTGGCAGAGCATATACTTTATCCTTCTTTGACTCCAAACCTTCCTAAATTTAAGATAGTGCTTGAATATAATGACTACTCAGGAGGTACTTAATAACGAAAGAGATGATGACTATGGCCCAGTGCTTTTTATGGGGTTGTTTGGCAGCTGAAGGCCAAAACTGGGGTGCCTGGCATATACCATAATAAGTAGGAACAGGATGGGATGTGCTATTAAGAGCCAGCAAAACTTATGAAAGTGAAAACTCATTCATTCTTTTTAAATACAGTGTGTGCCTACTAGGTATAAAATATTAGGATAGAAATTCCAAGTGATATCGAGTTACTCTGTGATAACTTGAATTTCTTGATGTGGCTTAGGCTATGGATGGTGGTGTCTCCTTTCTTTGTATTGAAACTTCAGGTCTTCCAACTATAAGTTTCCAGTTAACAGAAGGTCTTGATATTACATATTAATATTATATAACAATCTGGAAATGCAGTGTTTAGTGGTTAGCTGTGCCTAAAGTGGAGCCCTTTGGCAGGGCTTCTTCCACCAGACTCAAGGTTAGATAATAGAGGACCCAAGGGTAGTAAAAATGACCTTGGAAGCATTTACATAGGTCATTCCTAACAGCAACACCAGTATCTGTATTGAAAGCAACCAGCAAGGGCACTTAATGCTTATTCCTTGTCCATTGACTCTGTTTGGAAATGTCAACACCATTTTGTATTTGTCTGAGAGAGTCTCCGTTTGTATATGTCAAGCTGGGACACACTCTTCAGGACCTCATAAAGTAATGCTCCTTGTCAGAGACATGTGCCCTAATATCCTGGACTTGACTGTTCAAGAGGACTTGAGTGTGAAGTGGTCATTTAGAAACAGGTCCAATCGTTCTTCTCTTTGTGTGCCTTGCTCCGGTAACACAGGTGTTTCTATCTTTTGGTAGAGACTACTCTTTTCCCTTAGACATCCTAATCTTTTAAACATTTAACATATTAAACTGAAGGCTACAGTTGAGCCTGTTCTTTCATTGGTAGCAGGGATAATAGTGGAACAGAGCTGGTTGGGAATATCTCCTTTTCAAAAGTATGGCTCTTTTCTTTTCTTTTCTTTTCTTTTCTTTTCTTTTCTTTTCTTTTCTTTCTTTTCTTTTCTTTTCTTTCTTTTCTTTTCTTTTCTTTTCTTTCTTTTCTTTTCTTTTCTTTCTTCTTTTCTTTTCTTTTTTCCCCCCATTTGGTATTTGATTAAATCAGTGCTTCCAATTTATCAGCATATCGGCAAAGCCAGTCAATTTTTGCCAGGGCCACTCCATCTTCTAGTAAAGTCTCTAGGACAAAAGAGAAGATTTATCATGAGAAGATTATAAAGGTTCACTTTGACATTTCAAGGGAGACTGATTATATGTATTCTTTTCATGAGATGCTGAAAAGCTATGTGAATATCAGCTATGCCCAAGGAACTACCAGATCTTGATGTTAGACTATTGGATCTCACAATTAGGGGAAAGGTTTACTTTTCAGATTGCTCTGATCTGAATATTTGCTCCCCTCCCATTCATATATTGAAACCTAACCCTCAAAGTGATGATATTAGGAGGTGGGGCCTTTATGGGGCGGTGCTTAGGTCATGAGATCTCTTATAAAAGTGACCCAAGAGAGAGCTAGCTTGCCCCTTCCACTATGTGAATTTACAGTGAAAAGGTGTCATCTGTGAATCAGGCAGTGGGTTCTCACCAAACACCAAATCTGCTGGCGCTGTGATCTTGGACTTCCCACATTGCAGAACTCTGAGAACTGAGTATTTGTTGTTTAAAAACCACGCACTTTATAGCTTTTTTGTGGTAACCCCAAACTGACTAAGATGCTTCATAGGATTCCTAGCATGTTGTAAATAAACAGAATTTAGAAAAAATATTTTACTTATTTGAGAGAGAGAAAGAGAGAGAATGAACACGGTTAGAGGCAGAGGGAGAAGAAGAGGGAGAAGCAGAGTCCATGCTGAGCAGGGAGCCCGATGCAGGGCTTGATCCCAGGACCCAGAGATCAGGATCTGAGCTGAAGGCAGACGCTTGATGGACTGAGTCACTCAGGTTCCCAAATGAACAGAATTTTGAAAGCTTTAAGCACATTTATAATATACTGATAATTGGGAAAGTGAATATTCTTTACAATTTGTTGTTGTTGTTTAGAGAGAGAGGGGAGAGGCAAAGGGAGAGAGAGAATCCCAAGCAGACTCCATACCCACGGAGCCCAACCAGGAGCATATTCTCACAACCCTGAGATCATGATCTGAGCAGAAATCAAGAATCAAATGCATAACTGACTGAGCCACCCTGGTGCCACTAAACTCTTTTCCTTAATGTTTTTCTGAATCTCTAAATATCTTCCTGTGCAAAGAAATCATTTGCTTTCAAGACTGGGGCTCCATCGGTTATATAAGAATATATGTTATTTACTATTGTTTACCATGTAAAAAATTAACATGTGAAAGTTCATGTATAATTAGTTAGAAATTATTTATTCAATAGCATTCATCTCCTGGGAGGTTCTAGGTGCTTCTGTGTTGCCAGGTCACTGACAAATCACTGCAGTTTCTCCAAGTAGCCTATATGAATCCACAGAACCTTCCAGATAAAGACCCAGCAGGCCTATCAAGAGGATGATGTCACATTGTAATTGTGCAATCTTGCAGCAGAGAGCAAGTTAAAAGGCATCCTGGACCTTACTAGGAGATCTGTTTCTGAAACCCTGACAAATCTGAATTTGGTAGCAAAAGGGGGGGCAGGTGGTAAAGAAAACTGTCAATTTAAAAAAAGGATTGTGTAACCATATTGGGGGAATGGAGAATTAAGAATGCTGTTAAAGAGAGTGCCTTTTTTTTTTTTAAAGCATCAAATGAGCATGAGTCACAAAGTCTTAAGTATACTACTCATTGACAATAAATCTCTTGTAAGTAAATATGTAATGAAAAGGTGCTCATTTGGAGGAAAGTTGATGGCAAACTTCATAATGGAGACATTAAATTCATACCACAGTAACTCATGCCCTGTGATACGATACAATAGGACTCTGCATCCTCTGTGAAGTAATCTTGTCTCCAAAAATGCAACCTGAATCTAATCAATTTTCTAGACCTGACATTCTGTTACAGGAAATAGGAGGAGAGAAGAACCAGTCAGTTGACATGATGAGGAAGCAACTGGCCACGTTTAGAATGTGTGACATTCCGAGGATATATGTATGACTCAGCTTCTCTAGCAAACTAATGGCACAAATAAAGGGAGGGAGAGAGGGGTGTGGTTGTAAGATTGAAACATTTAACATATTAATTAAATGCTGTGTGTGGACCTTGTGTTGAATGTGATAAAAAAAATAATCCAACTGTAAAAAAAAGATATTTTTTGAGACAATCAGAGAAATTCAAATATCGTTCGGGTTTAAATGCAATTATGGAAATTATTGTTAAAGTTATTATCTGTGATAATGGCAAGGTATTTGTTTTTTGCTGCAGTATGTTACAACAAATCCCAGATATTGTGTTATTTTATATCTAACACTATAGTATGTATTTCTAACTAACAAGGCCTCCCTCTCTATTTTTAAAAAAGAAACATAACAGGGATGGAGGGAATGAAGCATATATAGCACAATGTTCATTATGGCTGAAGTTAGGTATGTGTAGGTTTATTACATTATACTCTCTATCTTTGACTATTTGAAAATTTCCATAATAAAAACCATAAAAGGGGCACCTGGGTAGCTTAGTTGGTTAAACCTCCAACTCTTGATTTGGGCTCAGGTCCTGTTATCAGGGTTGTGGGATAGAGCCCTGCATCAGGCTTTATGCAGGGCACGGATCCAGCTTGGAATTCTCTCTCTCTGTGGGAGACCTCGGCCACTCCTCCTCCACTCACATGCGCTCTCTCTTAAAAAAAAAAAAGAAAGAAAGAAAGAAAAAAGGGGTGTTTAGGTGGCTCAGTCAGTTAAGTGTCTGCCTTCGGCTCAGGTCATGATCCCAGCATCCTGGAAATGAGCCCTGCATTAGGTTCCCTGCTCAGCTGGGGAATCTGCTTCTCCTTCTCCCTCTGCCTTCCACCTCCCTCCCTACACATGCACCCATGCGCTCTCTCTCTCTCAAATAAATGAATAAAATCTTAAAAAAAAAAAAAGAAAACAGAAAAAAAGAAAAGAAAAGAAAAATGGTTTTGGATAATAGAAAATATTCTATAGGCAGCAATTTATCAGGGCAATATTTATTTTTCAGCTAAACCCTTACATTTCCATTAACTTATTCCCACTTCTGCATGAAGGGATATTCTGCTAAAATAACAGTTACAGCTATCATTCCATGGGTGCCAATCACAGTAACAGACTTCACATTTCTGACGCTCTGAGAAATTACATAATTCATCTGAAACCAAAATCTTTTAGGTATGACAATGCATTGCTCTCCTGTCCAAAAATCCTAAGAAAAGCCATAGCCTCTGCAGTTTGTGCAGTGTACAGATTTGTGCGACAGCCATTAATAATATCAAGAATGCTTAAGACAGAAGGGAGAAGAAATGGGTAGGAAATATCAGAAAGGGAGACAGAACATGAGAGACTCCTAACTCTGGGAAACGAACTAGGGGTGGTGGAAGGGGAGGAGGGTGGGGGGTGGGGGTGACTGGGTGACGGGCACTTAGGGGGGCACTTGACGGGATGAGCACTGGGTGTTATTCTGTATGTTGGCAAATTGAACACCAATAAAAATAAATTTATTATTAAAAAAAAAAGAATGCTTAAGACACGAGATGTCACTCTTAGGGCTAGACTTTGGGTAGCTGCCGATAATGAGACAAAACTCTTTGCAATGACATATTAATGACAGTGCCAGAAAGTCACCAAACCAGCACTTCTCAGTGAGGAGCACATGATTAAAGAATGTGAGTTGAAGATGGAGAAGGGGGAACAGACAACGAAATAGGGCAGTGAGGACAGCATTCTGGCTCCATTGTTCTCGGCCAAGGTCTTAACCAAGAGAGAACAGATGGGTAGCTAATCGCACAAACAGGCTGGACTTTTACTTAAATTATTTGTAATTTGCTGCCTATCTTTGTGGCAAAATAATTAGGTTTAATTACTTTCAAACCAAACTTTTATATATTTTTATTTGAAGACTCTCTTCAGTTTTTATTAAGGACAGTATCTGGATCAGGTGGACTTAACCCATAGATGTAGTCAACTTGTGAGTGCTGTAGGAGGTAGATTAAGTGATAATCACACTTCCAAAAAAGCTCCCAAATTGGAACAGTGTTTCAAAGAACCAACAGTTACACTTGCATTAGAGCAACACACAGACTCATCAGATTGCTTATTCTTATCATCAATAATCAATATAACCATCACAACACAGGCAATTCAGACATATCTGCCTTACTTAACTACTGCAAAGACAATCTAAATTATGTAACTCTTACCATTTAAAAACCAATGCTTTTTTTAAGATTTTATTTATTTATTCATGAGAGACACAAGAGGCAGAGACATGGACAGAGGGAGAAGCAGGCTCCCTGTGGGGAGTCCGATGTAGGACTCGATCCCAGGACCCCATGATCACACCCTGACCCAAAGGCAGACACTCAACCACTGAGCCACCCAGGTGCCCCAAAAGCCAATGTTTAATTACACTTGTGATACATGAGTATATTCTCCCTCCCCAAATCCAAAACACTACTACTGGCAAAGCAAAAATTAAACATTTATCCTGGGGTTATAAAGGAATTCTTCCTGAATAGATCTCCACAAGTAAAGGAAAGCAATTAATTCAAATGAGCTTACTTTTTGCAGCCACTGAAGGGAAGTGTTAAGGATGAGTCCCCTGGAATTTTCCCAGTTTTCTGTTTGCTTCCATGAGGGAGCCTGGCCATGTGTTGCATTAGTTAACAACTCATGTCTGAGGCTCACTATAAGGAATTTCAGGGGTCATGGAGTTTATCGGCCATCTGGAAGCAAGACCAGCAGGGATTCCATTTCTCAGGGGATTTGGCAATGGCATACACTTAAAAAAAGACCATGGAGATATTTTCTGTTTTGTTTGTGTAAGATTATTTCTCTTTCTGCAGATTCTATAATCAGAATAGTATCCATTCTACTACTTAAAAAAAAAACAACAGTAACATTTTCTGTGTCATGATTCTAAAACATATTTTTAGCTTTGTTTTTGTTATCTTTTCCTGTAGGGCTCCCATTAGAGTATGCCAATGAGATGAAAAACAAAATTAAAAGCTGTTCTGAGAAATGAGAAATTAAGATTCTTAGAGGCGGGTTTTTTTTCATGTAGAAGAAAAAATGCAAATTTGAGGTTACTTTCATTATTGCTCTTCAAAAAATCACAAATAGCTTTTAATTTTCCCTCTTTTTCTTTTTTAAGTAGTTCAGACAGTCTTATTTTAAAATAACCTTCAGTTTAGAAAAAAATGCAATGTGAAACTTCAGTATGGCAGAGAAATCTGGATAAATGCATAGGGCACTTATTCCCTGGGGAGTTGGGAGACTAGGCTTAACTCCTATATCTGAATTACCAGTGGGGTTTTTTTTTTCTTCATACTGTGTTTGCTTAGTAAGAGCAATGCAGAATTTGAGGGGTTGAAGGTGAGGACAGTGGTCCTTTTTCTACAGAAAGTGGTTTAGTCTGCATTTTGTCAGAAATGTTGAGAGATTCTCAAATGAGTAAACATGTGTCTAGATTCCTTCTCCTCTTCTTTTCTTTTTTTGAGAAATGCTATTGAACACCTGAACTCACTTACTCACTTCACACCAAAGATGCTGAAATAAGCCAGATACTTGTCTCCACCCCACTCCCACCAGCAAAATTTGAGACAATGAGGACCAATCACATACTCTCATTGGAACTTTGAATTAAGAGCAACTGGCACATAAAAAGCAGGACATTTCCAGTTCCCAACAGCACTGGCACCTTGGCCATGCTCAGTGTCCAGAGCTGGGAAGAGGGACCCATATGAATTTCTGGGCCTGGATTTCTGGCCTTGCTAGACGATTTTGGGAGCTACTTAATGTGCTTCTGACACATTGGTTTTCTGCTTCCGTCACTCAGAGTAGGTTTCTATTGTTAAGAAAGCAATCCTCATTGACCCAGGCTCTTTCAGAGATTTGGACCTCAAGATAGTCAAGTGAACCAAAGCACAGAAGCATTTATTTGAGGGTGGGAGCGGCCTTTCTAACATCTGACCTTCTTTCCTGCATCAAATTTCTCTCAGGACACCTTCCTCAACTAAGTACCCCAAAGGAGAATGATGTAATCGCCAACACTTCTCAAGGAACAGAGTCAAAGGGGCATAATTTCAAAGAAGATTAATGGCACTCTTTCCAACCCTTTCAACATTGGTTGAATTCTTCTTCTTTCTTAGCGAGTGGTAGTTCTGGAAAAGGTAGCCATGTCTTGAAGTAGGATGTTGGAGTTCACTTAACTAAGCCTTGTCAAAGACAAACTTGTCAGTAGCTGATAGTTACCTTTTCCTGATCCCTTTCCACCCACCCGCTGAATCCACTTATGGGTGGTGAAAAGTAGCAACCTGGAGCTATGGAGGCCTATTACCTGCTAAGGCATTCTGAGACGGAGCCTCTGAAAATGAGAATATAATTTATCAAGCAGTGTGTGTTCAATGATTCAGAAAGATCCATATGTGATTTTGTTTCAGCCACTCTAATGAGAATGTGTCAACTTCAGTTATATTCTTCTATTATCAGGCTCACTCCTGACTAAAGCAGAGTGGCTGCTTTCCAGAGAGGCATGTTCTTATTGCAAGGATATGCTAGCTTTGCAGAGAGGCTTCCTTCATCATATGGGATCCTCAGGTTAGGACTGAGCCCCCTTCACTTGTCAAAAACCAGTATTTTATTTCTAGAAGGAATTTGACAACATTCAGCATCATTATCCACCACTGATTTTTAGAAAGGAAAGAAGAAAGTCTAAGGCAATATCTTCAAGAGTGGGTGATTCTGAGGGGTGTGGGATGGGCTGAAGCCAGAGGCCGAGACAAAACAAGATGTCATATTGTTTAACAGACCAAAAGAAAATGACATTTCTTCCAGTTCCCTGCTGAAATGAAGGTCAAGTCTTCCGGTATGGAGACAACTGGTGTCCCAAGGGGACAGAATATTTTACAGTTACAGGAATGTGTTGTCCATCAAGTAGATGTTGAGATACATGAACGGCCAAGGATTAGTATAAATGTGCCACCGAGGGAAAATGATCCTCGCCCGAATTCAGCAAAAACCCAGACGCTTTTGTATCAAAAGAGAAACCCTGAGGATAAAAACGGAAATTTAGTGTGAAGCAAATAATCCTTTTTTTTTTTTCCCCAACTCAATACCCCATCTGCCTTAAGGGTGAAAAACGCATAAGAGTCTCCATGGCAGCAGAAACTAAAGCAGGGGTTTGTCCTTAAATAGCTCAATGTGCTCTACGTGGGGGCAGAGCCTAATGCTTTATTTGTGACGATGGTCACTTAAGGGTGGAGAATATATAAAGATGTAAGATGAGGTGATCAGTAGGAGCTCCTCAGAATCTATTTCTATGGCATCTCTTGGGGTGTCTGAAACCAAGATTCTTTACCCGATGCTGTGGGATGAGATTTTCATGCTGACTTCTTCCCAGGCAGTTTGCAATGGACAATCTGCAAATCAAAGATGCATCTTCACGCATTTGCTTTGTTTTACTGTTTGGTGGTGATCTCTGTATGAATCACCAGTCTCAGGAAACTTCACTAACAACTGTCAGCCCTCTTGAGGACAACACAGAAGACAGCAAAAACGGAATCCTCCTCGGATAAAAGTAATCTCATGGATTCTTGGATGGAAATGCCATCTGTAACTTCCTCCATCCCTCTCTTTTGAGTGATATCTGCATGTTCATTGACTAGTTTCTAGTGTTTATGGTTTCAAAACATGCTGATGTAGTCTTGAGACTGTTGGCAGTTTTAGCAACTTACTAGAATTTTGACAGAGTCCGCTCATTCACCCTTTTATGTCCAAATAATAATAAATAGTACTATATACTAATTGTCAACTGTGTGCCAGTCACCGAGCTGGGTGCTTTATGTACGTTATCCTTAATTTTTATAACAAACCATCTCTCATTTTAAGGATTATGGAACTGTGGTATCGAGATTAGCTAAGTAATTTCTGCACACCAGCTGTCTTCTTGTTTGCGATGATATTTGTTTGGTTTCGTTGCATGAGTTCAGGGGGAGTCTTGCTGGCATTGCAGGTTGATTAACGCATGCTGCTGGTATTTCGCTTCTTCATGCACATCTTCCTGCCATGTCAGTAACACCTCATTCGATTTTGTAATTGTTTCTGATCCTTTTCAAGTTAAAGCGGCTTATGTCTCCCTTTAGCAGGGTATCAAAGTTGGCTGCTGGCAGTTGATAGGCATTATCAGAGGCTGCAGATCAAAGATGCTTCATCAAATAGAGTGTGCTTTGGCTCCCAGAGATCAAGTAACTTGGGTATTCCTTTCCATCACAGCGATGAGACGTTAGTAAGAATTAACTAATTTGCTGTCTATAAATGGGTGTCTTTGACTCAAAGCCTTAAAACTATGCTAATGTTGCCTATTATCTATTTGAAACCTTCTACTGAAGGTTCCAGAAACCTTAAAAATGTATTGCCTTTGAGCACACAAAATTGTCCTTTTCTTAAAATACTAGGTTTGTTAAGAATGCACATACATTACTTAGATTTCTTTAAAATTTACCAACATGCTGTCAAATAAAAGAATACATATATGACATGTTTAAACCAAGAATTCTTAAATATGGATACAAAATGAGCATCCTGGGAAAGAACTATAAGATTTTTAAATAAGATTTCCCAAAACGATTATAAAATTTATCAAAGTATATTCTTTGGGACACTAACCCCCCAAGTTGTTCTTTGGAAACAGGAAGTTAAATGGTCATATAAAGCTGGGACACAGCACATGCTTTATTTCTTCTTTGGAGAGTCACAATGCATATTAGCATGTTGTAATTTGTGGCCCTTTGCAGTAGGAAATCTGTGCTTTCCTCAAACCCATTTTTTTCCTCAAATGCACTTGACCATGGAAGATTTTATCGGATCATTTACTTTTAACATTCCTTGGACCATGCTTTGGGATATGCTAGACAGTGAAAATGGAAAGAAAGAGATAAGTTTAAGCTTTTCAAATGTGGAGTCTTCTACCAGAGAGATTTTGAGAATGCTGATTCCTGCAGTCAAGGTTCTTGAAGGTTCAAGACTATGAAAGAAATTTTTGGGTTCTTCAGCAGGGGCAAATTTGTACTGATATGCCCATGGTCAGCTCTGGGCCACCTTCCAACAGCCTGGTGTGTAATGGACCAGTTCCCCATCCCACTCTATCTCCACTCCTTGATGACACTCTCTGCAACTAGAAAGGGGATCCTGTGTCCACTCTCCTCCCCCAACCACATGCAAGAGAGAGGACAAGTTCTGTGAAAACTGGATAATCCACCCCTATACATATTTTTTTATAAGAAACTTGGTGCACGAGAGTTTTTTTTTTTTATCAAAGTACTAGACATATATACTGTTTTCTTAATGGAAAAATAATACTTTTGTGTTTTAAGAATCAGGATCCTGATCTAGGATCAGTCTTAAGGTCAGTTTCTATGCATTGATTTCTTTAGATCTATTGAACAAGAAAGGAATTCATATCTGTCATAATCCATTGCCTTATATTTGTTTTGAAGGTGACTACTGCATTTCATGTCTCATATGCTTTGCCACACCCTGTTATAGCACTCTTAGGAATTTTCCAGGTAGATCATGGCCCTTTTATACTGGTCAGGCCTGCTCCTGAAAAGGAGCTACGTCAGTTTTCATTAGTGCTTTTGCTCATTTAACAAGCAACCAAGTGGAAAAGGTGCAGGGCAGAGTATAGGGAAGCACAGGATGGCTCTATTGTCAATAGATCAACAACTTGAACTTTAAAAGAGATCTCCTGTCTTTCGACTGTCCTTAGAGGGAGCAGATTGGATCAGGGCTTCATTTGTTTGGATTTTCAGGCTGTGGCCTCTGACCAGCTTCCTGGCAGGACCTTAGTCAGCTTTCAGTTTTTCCAGCAGGTTTTCCCAAAGAGGGCTTTCTAGTCTGGATGACCACACTGTCACCCTTGTTGAGGTGGAATCTGGAAAGACATTCATGGACCTGTGGAATCTCATTCAGCCTAATGTACTTGGAAATGAATTCACTTGTCAGAGAACAATTGACAAAAGAAAGAAAAATGTCGATTAAATTTTGGGTCTATAAAAAGCTGCTCTTAATCACTTCTTAAAATAGCAGTGCTCCATTTGATCATTGAACCCAGAAATGTGCAGGCCTGAAATTTGGTCAGCCTTGTTTCAAAGACATGCCTATAAAGTCTGTGCAGCACTTCACTACCTACGACAAAGCAAAACAACAACAACAAACAAATCAAATGCACACACACACATACACACCAATTCACTAGAATAAAAAAGTATTTTACTTCCTAAGCCCATCCCTATGATTCTAGTATTATTTGGGAATAAAACTAGCTTTTTCTCCAGTGAAAATGTTTTTTTAAAGGGTATTTTTTGGCATTTGGGGAAATCTCCAGCCCACAGATAGTCAGGCCTGTGGTATCACATCTGTGTCTTCATGTGTGTCAGTCTTAGGAGATATTCATTGAACACCTCTATCAGTGAGGATTACAAAGTGTGACCCAAGCCTGAAGGGGCCTCCACTGTCATTTCTACATGGCCAAATTAATCAGTTCCATCAATGGTCTCTTGCTTGGGTGGAAAGAAGAAACTGGAAATCTGCTAAAGCTAGGATGACTGTTGAGGTTATCGGGTAGAGAGATAAATGGATAGATAGATGATAGATAAATAGATATTAATACATAAATAAACAATAGGGCATGAGAAGAAACTTGTTGCAAGTCAAGTGTCTTGGGGAATAGATTTGACCATAGAAAGTAGCTTACAGGATGCTTCTAAGAGCACTTGGAATCAATCTCCTTGGAAGAGAAGTAACGGCAGCAATGGAGAAGCTGGTTTGTAAAACTTTGATATTGGGGTGATCCTTCAGTGTTGAGCCAGTTGGAGCCAGGGCACTGTCCCTTCACACTATGTTGGTCAGTCATTGGATTGATCTGTCCTGAAGGGCGAGGTGGCTTGTTAGCTGCTGCCATTGCCAAGGGGCCTGAGAGCAGAAGCCAGCAGATCACCCAGCCCTTGGTCCTGGAGGGAGTGTCCACTACAAAACTCTGCAGTTATCTTTCGTAACTCAGCAGTAACTCAGTTAATGACCCTAGGGAATCAGAGCTCTGTTATTTTCAAGAAATATTCATGACTCAGGAGAAGCTGTGGCTCCCCAGGGTCAACGGTACTGTTTTCTACAAATTGGGGACAAGCTCTGCCACAACCACAACTTCTGCTCACCTGAGGGGTAAGAAAGCACTATTTAGGTTGGGAAGAGTTTGGTCAATGATACCCCAGCCTTGGCCTTAGTATTCTCTCTCTGCTGCTATGCTACCACACGCCTCCACCATGACACCTTGTCTTCTCCCCTCTACTTCACTTTTTTTTTTTTTCTACTTCACTTTCTCCCATTGCCCCACAGACTCTTTAAGGCACACTTTTTTTTTTTTTTTTTGCGTATTTAACACTATTTTATTTTTAATAATTTTTTGTATATGAACATTCCTTTGATAACTTTTGTATTATATTTCACCCTCGGTAATGAAATTCTGACAATGAAGAATGTGTTGAACTTTTTCTTTTGTTATCATGAAAAACAGCATGCGTAGAACTGAAATGCAAACGGAGGGCCAGGCTTTGAACCTGGCCCCTCCACTCAACTGTGGTGTCAATTGGGCAGGTTGTTCCCTCTCTGGGCCTCAGTTTCTTCATCTGTAAAAGAGAGATAACAACGGCACTGTTCAGAAATTATAATAGGTTTTTCACAAAACAAGTTCTTAGAATGAAATGAGTTATTTGTGAAGTGCTTAGGATAGTACCTGGTAGATAGTAAACACTATAGCAATATGTTCTTACTACAAAGTAAATTAAAATACTCTAGGCATGCTATCCATATTTTTTTATCTGGGTAAGGTGGGGTTTTGGAAGTCAGAGGACAGGTTTAACATTGTTAAGTGCCTGGGGTGCCTGGCTGGTGCAGTTGGTTAAGCATCTGACTCTTGGTTTCGACTCAGGTGGTGATCTCGGGGTGCTGGAATCTAGCCCCATGTCCAGCTCAGCAGAGATGCTGCTTGAGTTTCTCCCTCTTCCTCTGCCCCTCCCCCCACTCACACAGCCTCTCTCTGTCTCTGAAATAAATGAATCTTAAAACAAACGAACATTGTTAAGCGCCTAAATGCCAGAAACCACTAAGGCACACAGATTGCTTTACCTAATCCTCATGATAGCCCTGTGATGCAGATATTATTCCCCTTTTACAGATGAAAAAAATTATGATTTGCAGAATTTAGGTTGTCCACTGTCATGGAGCTGGTAAGCGGTGAGCTGGAATTTAAACGCAAGATGACCTGGCATTCATATCTTGCTTTGTTCTATTTTTGCTTGGTTCCTCCTATCCCATTCCCACTCCATGTTTAAGATACCCCCTCACAGTGGCTTTCCATTTTGCAGTGACAAAAATTGATGTACTCAGAAGTGATACAAACCAGAACTTCTAACTCCCATGAGAATTTCCCCTGAAACTGTTAGTTTCATTTTGTTTCTGCTGCAACGTGAAACAAAGAGTAATGGCATGAAAAATATGACTTGACAACATCATTTATCGCATAATTTTTCCCATATTATGAACTTTCCCCCTAAAACAATGCCCTTTATGGCAAAAAGATTAGCTTACTTTTGTCCTATTGTTAACTGCAAAAATTATGCGTTAGCTTTTGGGATTTATTTGTATTCAAAGAATTCATGAGCAAATATTCCTACACAGAAGCAAATTCAAAACTGAGAAGATTAATTCATAATAAGTCAAATTTTGATGCTAAAATAGTTTGATCTGAGATTACCATTGACTACAAATTGCCATCTGTGCTTACTTGTTAAAGATGTCAAGTGTAATTAATTCAGTGGACCCACTATTTGACAACCTCTGTTAGTGGGATCTGCAAAATACATACTGTATGTTAATTTTCAAATTAAACCTGCCAAGGGGTTGTTGGCTTTTTGAAAGTAACTGCTTTCCTCATTTGACCAAACTTCGAAATTCCCATAAGGGGAAAAGATAATTTATTAAAGACTACTGTGTGCCAAGCACTGTGCTAAGTACTTTTACCCATATTAACCTTATTCATCTTCCATGAATTCCTGTAAGGGGCAGCTATTACCTCCTTCAGTGAAGAAAAAAAAAAAAGGCCCAGAAAGCTTTTTTATAGACCCTATATGATGTGAGAACTCTTATTCTATGTGCAAGACTCATTGTAACAGATCTGTGCAGACCAAATTTCCCTTTCCATGTTCTAGGGGGAAGCAGCAGAAGACAAAGAGAAAAAAGGGAATCACTTTACCACCCAGGTGTCTCAATCACCACCAGTGTTTGAAGCTCTGAGAACTCCTCAAGGGGCTGTGTCCTTACCTGAGGGCTAAAAGGGAGAACCTGGTAGATTGATTTTGTTCATGCTTGGTTAGGGAGGAAACATCATCTTGGGTGGAGGCAACAGGTAGTGGGAAGGAGGAAAGATTCTGGTGGGCTACTGCTGGTGAACAGTATTAGAAACAAGGCATTGGTCAAAGTCATAATAGTAAAGAGAAAGACTTGACCCAGAAAATTGACCCTGAAACTCTGTATCTCTTCCCCCAAACGTTGACCTAAGGCATTGCCTCATTTCCTCATTTCCTGCCTGTCTCGCCATTAGTCTTGCCTCCCCTAGCCTCCACACTTACAGAAGCTTCCATGTGTCCTGGGCTGGAGAAGCTCTCACCACGGGCTGACCTCAGATGGGAGAATGGACAAATGAAGAGGATGGTCTCATCCCACCTCAGCATGGGAATAAAGTGCATTTCTGACACCTCAGCTTGAAACAGAATTTATTTCTCATGATATAACTGTAAGAAAGCTTACTGTAACTAAACTCTAGCAATAGTTTGTGAGAAATGGGTCATTTTGTTAGTTGGTTGGTTTTTAAGGAACTGTCTTGAGGACTTAACCGTGAACAACAACATTTCTCTAAAAAACAATATCTTCCCATTTACTAAAAAATTATTTTTAAAAACATTTTAAACAAAAATCTTAAGATGGGACCAGCTTAAAGTTAAAGAGCAATGGATAGTCAAAAGAATCTAACAATTTTCCCCAAATTGGAATGGAACAACTAACAAATGAAATTAGAAATGGCTCATGAAAGAAGATACTAAAATTGACCAAAATGGAGCAAGAAGCTTGTTTTACTTTAAAACAATTAAGTAATTTACAAAATACATTAATGCTCGAATTTACTTTGTTGTTTACTAGCCTTTATCTCAGATAATACGTATTTATCATAAAATAAAATGCATATATATGAATTTATTTTACTAGTTTCTTTCTCTTCTTCTTTTTTTTTTTTTTTTGAAAGAGTACACACATTAGTGGGGGAGGAGCAGAGGGCGAGAAAAAGAGAATCTTAAGGAGGCTCTAAGCTCCGTGCAGAACCAGATGCAGGGCTTGATCTCATGACCCTGAGATCATGACCTGAGCTGAAATCAAGAGTCGGATGCTTAACCAACTGACCCACCCAGGTGCCCCACTAATTTATTTTCATTTAAAATTTTATGTATTTTCACAAGACGCATATATATAAATGTGTCCTACAATTTTTTTTCTGAAACAGATTTATACTGCATTAAATATTGTGTCCAATTTTTCAAGTTAAAAATAGAGATCAAGCCCTCTACTTCTTATAGCCTTGCAATATCTCATTGTACTCTAGCTTTTGTTATTTTCAGTATTGTCTGAATCTGTGCTAAGTAGGGTTTTCTTCTGTATTTCTATTTCTGGACTTCTATATTTTTATTGGACCTTAAATTTATGTATGATCACAAACTAACAGAAAATAAATCCTTGCTTACCTTCTAGGCAAGGTATGGTAGCTAAGGAAATGCTTGCTGTTTCTTTAATATTTTTCTACATAATTGGATCTATTTTAGCAGTCTGAGTTATTGCAGCTATTATAAACTGAACAATGGAGGAAGGCCAATTATTCCAAAGCTGCACTTAATGGCTGCTCACCTAGCACAGATATCTCTCTTCAAAATCAACTGCAATGCAACATGCATTTTCTGAAGAATTCAAGAGGCAGGCTCATCAACACCATTAAATAGGATCATTTTGAGGTCTAGTGGCAGACATTAAGAATCTTGGACCATCTGTACTCTTATCCTGCTTCTTTGAGTTCTTGGGCAGTTACACTCTTGATTGTATTTTAAAAGTAATACAGATTGATGGTTAGGAACTATGTCAAATAATTTTTGTTCATAAAATCTTCTATATGAGCAAGGTATGTTCTCACATGTCCTGTGTTTTCCCAAAATAAGCCTGAAAATTGGCTTGCGCAAACAGCCAAAGTATTAGAGGAAATGTGCCGAGGTTAAAATCCAAATGAAAGGTACTAGTTGAAAGAGACTGGGAAATTAGGCAATAAAACTCAGTTTAGAAATAGCAAGTGAATAACATAAGCTAGTAATATGGCCTCTATGTGTCTAGGGGTGATGCCACTAAAGCAAACCTGACACCTAACAGCTCCCAGGCTATTTGATGGACTCCTCCTCTTTGCCTTAAGAAAAATAGTCACTGAAGGGATATTTGTTTTCAGCACCTCCCTACTTTATGTCATCTACCATCATCATTCACCTCAACATCTTGCTTCAATTTCTTGAGTACTTGGGATCCCTCCCTTCCTTACACCCTTCCTGGCTAGTGTCCCACATCACCAATCTTTCCAGCCTCATCCCCACCAAAATATGTCTGCATGTATTCACTTCCTTGAAAGCATGTCTCCCATTGAGTTAGCACAGCATGACTTGGGAATCAGATAGGCCTGAATTCAAATTCTTCTTGGATAATTAACTGTAAGAACTTAGGAGAAGTATCTATGAGCATCAGTATGTTCATAAGTGAAATGGGTATAACAAAAAGAGTTCCTAATAAGGTTATTGTGAGGATTAAAACATACAGCATATTTAAAGTGGCTAATATGATATTTGAAAAACAGTAGGGCCCAATAAATGAAAGCTATTACACCTGACTTGATGATTCACAGTAAAAGGGAAAAAAAACTTTCATATTAGTGAAAAATCTAGGAAAAGAATACACAAATACTCTATAAAAATTATAAAACTTTATTGGGACATATTGAAGGAAAATCTAAATAAATGAGGTGATATGCCACATAAAGGGATTAGAAGTCAATATACTAAATATTTGAACTTTTCCCAATTCAAACTATATTCAATACAATACTAAGAAAAATCTCAATAGACTGATTTTCATCTTCATATTGACCAGTGATATTAACGTTTATGAAGAAATTTTAAAAATCCCAAGAATGTTTGAGACACTCCTAGAGTAGGATAACAAGGGAAGATGATTTATTTTGCCAAATACTAAAACTTGTGAGGCTGTGGCAATTATGACTGTGTAGTATTGTTACAGATAAATAGACCAAGGGAAGAGAATAGGGGTACCTAAGACAGATTCGTGTATATATTGATATACACGTGTATGACAAAGGAAATGTTTTAGAGCAATTGAGGAAATGACTTCTTATTAACTGATGCTAAGATAACTAGGTATCTAAGTGGGAACAATGAAAAAAGACCCCTTCCTCACACCACATACAAAAATCAACTTCAAGTGGGTGGTAACCTTAAATGTGAAAGAAGAAAATTTTAAATGTTTACATATTTAGAAATATATTCAGGGCATTGGGCAGTATTTAAAAATATGATAGAGAAAGAAAAGATTGTAATGACATTAAAGTAATTAAGCTCATGAAAAGACACCATTTTAAAGAGTGTGGAAATAAATATCAGCCACAGAATGAGATGATATTTGCAACACATAATCCACAAAGAACTTGTATCTCCATCCACAAGCCCATCAGAAAAAAAAAAGAGATAACCCAATTAAAAAATGAGAAAAAGATTTGAATAAGTGCTTCACCAAAATGAAATCCAAACAACTAATAAGAATAAGCAAAGATGTTTAAGTTCACCAATTACCAGGCAGTACAAGTTAAATCATCATAAACAGAAAGCCAACGTCACACACACCAGAGTGGCAAATAAAAAATCTGATAAAAACAAGTGTTGGCTGAGATGTAGAAGAATGAGAGCTGTCATGCACTGTTGGTGGGAGTAGAAATTAGTATAATTACTTTGGGATATAGTTTGCATTTTTAAAAGAGATTTTATTTATTTATTCATGAGAGAGAGAGAGAGAGAGAGGCAGAGACACAGGCAGAGGGAGAAGCAGGCTCCATGCAGGGAGCCCGACGTGGGATTCGATCCCGGGTCTCCAGGATCACGCCCTGGGCTGAAGGCAGCGCTAAACCGCTGAGCCACCCAAACTGCCCTGCATTTTCTAATTAAATTGGAGCTACACATAACTCATGATACAACAGTCCCATTTCTGGGTATATCCCTGGAGAAATACATGCATTTGCATATCAGAAGATATGCATAAGAATGTTCTAAGCAAAATTTTGATAATAGTCTTAAATTTTCCATTTAAGTCTTAAAATGGCCATACCATTAAGTGGATGAATAAATTGTGGTATGTACATTATCACACTGAAATTCTTATAACATAAAAAAAAGTTAGAGCTCGTTTTGGTGGAAGTACCCTACAACCACAAGATTGATCAAAAGAAGCAGAGCAGCGAAGAATGTATACAGTATATTCTTCTGATATATATTCTGACATAAAATTGAAAACAGAGAAAACGATACTTCATAAGCATGAAACTTTAAAGAAAAACCATGAGAGCCAGGTCAGAATTGCTGTAAGAATCGGGGCAGTGGTTACGTCTAAAAAGAGAAAGAGGGTTTCAATTAGGAAGGGACACAGTGGAGGCTTCAGAGGAGCAATCAGTATTTCATTTTATATCTTGGACATTGGATACCAGCATATTTGCTACATATTACACTGTGTATTTGAATGTTTTTGCATTCTTCTGTATGTGTTTCATATGTCAAAATAAAAACATTATGCCCACCCCAAAAGAGAATCATGTTGGTATTATTTTAGACTCCAAAATAAAGCAGTTATTATTCAGCCTCTGTGTTTTGAAACATAAAGCCAATGTCATGCTGACATCTTGAGCAGCCTTCCACCTGTCATTGGCAAGCTGTATTTAATGTTAATAAGATAACTTACGTAAATGAAAAACATACTATGTCCCAGGCAATGCGCTCAGGGTCCAGGACACATTAGCTGAATTAATCCTCTCAGCAACCCTGTGAGGTTAAGTGCTATTATAATTTTATAGGTAAGAGTAATGCATGGTCATCAGGGAAGTATTCGTGGAGAGCCTCACTCAGATTGAAAAAATGGCAGAGGTGAAGTCCGACTCAGGTCGGTTTGTCCAGAGGCATGCTGAGCTACTGTCCTGTGGTACACCCTTGTTAACACAAGACATTGTCATTCACTGCAAAATCTCAGACATAAGCAGACGGCAACTCCACAGAGATGCTTCCTACAGCTTGGCATTCATGCATCCCACAGGCACCTATGTGCCGAGCTCCACGTTGGGCTGTGTGGCTACACGGAGGGAAGGGACACCAGCCTTACCCTCAGGGAGTCTTGGTCCAGAAAGGGTATCAGAGAAGTAAACAAATAAACAAAATCAGTAGTTTATGGGAGCTCTAATAGGGTGAGGACAAATAGGGCTGGAAGAAGAAAATAGGCAAAAGTTAGAGGAAACTCTTTTAACTGACCTATAGCCTTTTAGCCAACCAACTATCCTTCTTTATGATCTGCTCCTTTACTTATCTCTAACTACTTTGAAGTTAAAACTCTGTCCTATCACTTGTTTTTTCACTGGATTCCAGCTTTTCCCATTCTTTGTCTTAGAAAGTTCGATTTTTTTGGATTCCTCTCTGCCCACCCTCCTGCCGCCCTTCCTTGCTCTATACACTTCATCCTTACCTTCCCCCCACCCCTCCTCTGCTTCTTCCTCCTCCTCACCTTCTTTTGGTTTCTTTCTTTCTTTTTTATAATTGAATTTTATTTAAATTCAATTAATTATCATATAGTGTATTATTCATTTCAGAGGTAGAGGTCAGTGATTCATCAGTTGTGTATAACACCCAGTGCTCATTCCATCACGTGCCCTCCTTAATGCCAGTCACCTTTCTGTGTAGACCTCTCAATCTGCAACACCCCTCCCCCCCTTGGATGTGAGCATTCCCTTTCTGATATTCCCCCACATTCCATTTAGGCATTTTTTGGAGTGTATAGCATATTTGATTTTGTATTATAATTATTTATGAGCATGTGTTGTTTCCCCTGCTAGAGTGCAAGCTCTTCCAGTGCAGAGACCATGATTAATTTTGCTTTGTGTTTGTCCACAGTCTTGCCTGAATAGAAATGGGCACTCAACCAGAGCTTAGAGGTGTTCGGAAGCAAGCTGACCAAAGTTTTGGAGGTTGGATGGGTCTTTTGGTGTCATGAGTTGTATAACAATAACAACTTACAGTACTTTAACATGTTAAGACATTTTTAGTTGGGACAAATGGAATCAACAAAAAGAGATGCAACTATAAACCAAACACTACTGCTGTATTTTCTCCTTTTGCAAAAAAAATTATTTATGAGGAAACATAGCTGAGTTTTCACATGTGTAGATTAGGTCAATGGGTGATTAGAATTTAGAGCATAAAAGATATAAAAGACCATATTACTTTATGTTTACAATTGCTTCATTTTTGCTTAATGATGTTGAATACAATCATTAAAATCCTTTCAGTATTTTGGTTTGGAAATTTCTTCTATTTTTGTTTCTTAGTGGATCTCTCATCATTTCTTTATTACAGCTTTTTCTGTGGTTTTTCTCTCTTGGAAAGAATTTCCAGCTACTAGACCTATAGCGTAGTTGGGAATTTAATGAAAATCTATGAAAGTTTGATTACTATCAGAGACCTTTCCTTGAAGTTTCTTTATGTTTGTAAATGTTTAATGTTAAATGATCCCTAGGGAACTCCACTGCATAGCTACCTAGAAGTTCAATTTAAGATACTCAAGTTAACCACATTAGAGGCATACATCCAAAGGAGAGTGAATCACAGAAAAGATGCAATTTTTAGGATGTTAGTCTCAATTCCAAATTCCTCCTCTTGCTGATAGTGTCTGAGAGTGTCTGACTCTCTCTGGGATCGTTTGAGTTACCCCCCCCCCCCCCCCCAGGCTGTGGCTCTGATCTTTCCTTTCACCATCTCTTGACATATAAGGCTGTTGTCCTTGTGACAGCATAGATCAAAACTGGCCTCTACCTGTTGGTTGAGGATTTTTCCAGGGACATACTTGGAGTGCCTCGCTAGTGGGTATTTTATGTGAGGAAGTACATAGAGAGAGGAAGGACAGGCAGGAGCCCTAGCTCTGGACTTCATGGCAAAAAAGGAGCATTGTCAGGATGCAGCATCACTCCCGTGGCTGTCCCAGCAGTAGCAGGTGTCTGCTGCTTCATATACATTTCTGCAGTGGCCGCCAAGTGTTTTGACTTATTCAGCAATGAAAAATTTTGAACATGCTTTCCCCAATATACGTATTTTTTTAAAGATTTAAAAATTTATTTATTTGAGAAAGAGCAGGCAAAGCAGGGGGAGGATTGGAGGGGAACGGAGAGGAAGGGGGAAAGAATCCCAAGCAGACTCTCTGCCCTCACTGTGGGGCCTCACCTAGGGTTTGATCTCAAGACCCTGAGATCATGACCTGAACTGAAACCAAGAGTCAGATGCTCAACCAACTGAGCCACCCACATGCTCCAATATACGTATTTATGAAAATGTACATAAATAAGAACAATGAAGAAACAATAAGATAAAGAAGTGTAAATAGGTGCTCTAAATTTTCTTTTAATGCCTCAGTGGTTTCTCTTGTAAACTTCACCTTGGACATCATTGCTTGTTTAGGGGTATCTCCATGGTTAGGGTATCTCAGCTACCATCTGTTTCTTTTGCTACTCCTGCTGCTAATAGCTAACTTTCTTCTTTGTTATGACTTCTCCTTACTGTGCTCTCTGTGTCTCTCCACTTTCGCTTTGCCTACTTTGGTGCTGATTCCCTCTGTCTGTGTCATGCACAAACTTCCTAAGAAACAGATCCAGGAGGGCCCATCAATCGCTGTGCTGTGAAGAGCTCTCTTGACAGAGTTTTCTTTCCAGGCCCTGGGAGAACTGCTTACCAGCCTAGAAAGCTCTGTGAATTGTGTGGTCAGCTCTGGTCCAGCCATCTATGGGCAGCAGTACTATATTTTAGAATGAGGGCCATAGGAGGGGGCCATGGGTGTGATATTCGCTGATGGGAACTACGTACTGTTCCATTTAAGATGGTGGTGCCCCTCTCCTCAGAGCCTCACAGAGTGTGGGTCACTCTAGGGTTGCTGGTTATGCATCTTAGTTTAATTCTTTCTTTCTTGTATGGTCTTCTCCAAACACCCCTGAGCCCCTCAACTTCAGAGCCACAATTTATATACTAAGGCCACAGTGAAAAGGCCCTGCTACTTCTGTCTTCTAATGTCCCCAGTAAAGAAACATTCATTTAACCCACTCTTTATTAATGAAAGTCCCTGTATTGAGGAAAGAAACAATGAGTTTTCAGTACAATGCGGCATATCTTAGGGTGAATCCTCCTTTCATAATGAACTGAATGGTTCCCAGGAAGTATAGGTGTGATTTTTTGCTCACCTCTTCCACCATGTTGGAGAATTTCAAATCTAGAACCAGCTGATAGCAATAATTTGTCTGGGTACTCTTGTTTCCTGGAGCCCATTGACATTTGTCTAGATTGTAACCATGGCACTGGGCAAAATGTGCTTATTTGTCCCTTGTGCCTTGGAGGCCAAGAAGATAAGGCTGCTTCTGGGCCTCACTCTACTTGTGCAAAGTGGCATACAATGAAGGCTAAGAGCGAGGGCTTTGCATAATCATAATTCATAATCTAAGGTTGGCCACATCGTCACACTGTGATGTGAACAAATCATTTAATTTCTTTGTACCTTGGTTTCCTCCTCTGTAAAATGGCAATCATGATAGAGCTGCCTCATAGTATTATTGTGAGGAATAGTTGAGTCAGTCTATAAATGTTTTGTATACTTAGCATTCAGTAAATTCAGGTTTTTATTTTCTAAAAGGAATAATATATAGCTGACCCTTAAACAATGCAGGTACTAGGGACACAGATCCTCTGTGCTATCAGACATCCATGTATAACTATTGATTTTCCCAAAACCTAATAACTTAGAGCCTACTGTTGATCAGAAAAGCCTTACTAATAAAATAATCTACTAACACATATTTTGTATGTTATATGTATTATATACTGCATTCTTACAATAAAGCAAGCTAGGGAAAAGCATGTTATTAAGAAAATTGTAAGGAAGAGAAAATATGTTTACAGCCCTGTGCTGTATTTATTGAAAAAAATCCATGTACAATTGGACTCACAGAGTTCAAACTCATGTTGTTCAAAGGTCAATTGTATTTTCCATGATTTTTCAGACTAGTGGGGTGAAACACTTACACTTCTTGCTGAAACAATTGAAGATGAACAAAGTGGACAAATGGGTTTCATTACCTATGAAATGCA
The DNA here is from genome assembly GCF_011100685.1 of Canis lupus familiaris. Taxonomy (NCBI): domain Eukaryota; kingdom Metazoa; phylum Chordata; class Mammalia; order Carnivora; family Canidae; genus Canis; species Canis lupus. Next base: position 7,508,416 of record NC_049223.1, on the reverse strand, counting down.
TGAACAGCAAGCCCGTGTCTATCTCAGTCACTACTCTGTCCTCAGTACTGAACCCCATTTCTGATGCCATGTGGACACTCAATAAATATTAGCTATTGGTAGAAAATGTTAGAAAATATAACTACATAAAAATGAGCACCCTTAAAGGGATTTCAATACGTTTTTATTTGTTAAAAGAGAATGTAGTGATGCTCATAGACTCTAGGAACATATATCAATGATCATTTCTGCTTCTTGAAGACTTCCTCCTCCCCCAGCCAGTGTCTTATGTATGCCTCATAAAATCCTCAAAGGTAGGTATTAGGAATCACATTGTCCATGGGAAACTGGTCTTCACAGGATTTGTGACCTTCATGGAGGTTTCAGGGCATTAAGTGGTATAAAAAGAATTTGAACCAGGACCCCATGGGTGGTTCTGAAATCTGTGTCTTTTCTGCTGCTCTGTTTTCATAGCAGTGAGGACAGCTCAGGGGAAGAACTACCACCCAGGACCTTAAACGTCTAAAAACTTGGGAGTGAGGAGCCACTCTGGGATATAGAGTTCTCAGGTTTTCCCAGATGTGTCACCTAAACCACCCATTATCATTCAGTTCCTAAATTGGTCATGAGAAACTGGTGTTTATCTGATTAGAATTAAGAGAGAGATCAATTACTAAATTCAAGTGTTAGATGAACTTTTCACCATAGATATGTCTTATTTGATATTTCTTACTTTAAAAAAATGCAGAATCCAGTTGACGTATTATGCAAGAAGGATCAAGAAATCAAAGATAGATATTTGGGAGCCAGGGGATCAAGAAATCAAAGATAGATATTTGCAGAGAGTGTGGAATGGGGCAATTAATTTCAAGCTTTTCTTATCATTGCAAAAAGAGTTAATGCCTACTTACCTTCTAAACCAAAGGGGAATTTGCAGGAAGCATTACTTAATGCTTAAAAATTGGTTTTTAAATAATTAAGATAAATGCTAAAAATAGCTAGGCAATAAACCTCTTTTAAATATTTTACCATAGTATATTGCTAACATGACTTACATTCAGACTGTGTCCTGATTTGGGTATTTTGTGTTTCTACAGTTTACTTTGTAGATCACTAATCAAAATTGAATAGTGACTATGCCTAATTATGTTGATATGTTTTCACAGGCCACAAAGAGAATGACAATTTTAGAAATAAATGCTTTTGTTCTGAACGAATTCTCTCTGAAATAATTTGTTGCTTAGATGAGTAATTTGTTGAGATAGTTATGATATAAAGGGGTTACAACCAGAAGTAATGAAGTGAAATGAAATGAAACAGCAGAAAACTTGGGACAAATACCAAGAAAATATAAGGTTTTAAACATTTAGAATGAATGAAAGCCTTTTTGGGGAACAGGCAAAGTCCTGGGTATTTATATTGCTAAGCTCCAAAATGACTGAGTCTGTTTATTCAGCAGGAAATATTCCACTGCTTCCTAAATACCATTCAAGAATATTATCAAGCACATTTCTAACATTATCTCTTAGATCCTGAGCAGGTTAGACTTTGGTGTCTGTGAGTAAACAAGTAGTTATTTCCCAAAGTAATTTTATTTAGAAGTATAAATTATCCTATTCTATCTACTGGGAGGGATGGGGATTTTTTATCTTTAATTATCACCTCTTCTGTTATGGGAATGGAGAACTGAAGGTGGGAAACAACCTCTCTGGGTGAATCTGCTCAGCGTTCTCTTTTTGGGAATTGTTTTTTTTTTTTTTTTTTTTTTTTTTTTTAACTTTTTTTATTTATTTATGATAGTCACAGAGAGAGAGAGAGAGGCAGAGACACAGGCAGAGGGAGAAGCAGGCTCCATGCACCGGGAGCCCGACGTGGGATTCGATCCCGGGTCTCCAGGATCGTGCCCCGGGCCAAAGGCAGGCGCCAAACCGCTGCGCCACCCAGGGATCCCTCTTTTTGGGAATTGTTAAGTGACATAAACACAAACCTCCAACCCAGATCATAATACGGTCATATTCGATTCACCTGGGCATTTTTCTGAGCATCAGGAATTTTTCTACATTTCCTAGCAGTTCTACAGAGCAGCTGAGATGGCAAACCACTGCCAGAACAGCTGAGATCTACATCCCAACTCTTACCTGCAGTACAAATCTCCCTCTACTCTTCTGATTCAACTGAGTCTCTGATGACTGCCTCTGTGGTTTTGCCTCAACTCAAGGAAAATGGCCTATAAAACGTCTACTAAGGTTCTTAATTGTGATGGGTTAATTTTATGTGTTGATTTGACCGGGTCATGGTTGCCCAGATTAGACATAGTTCATGGATGTGCCTATGAGGGTGCATTTGTGTTGGCTGGATTCAGTAGAGTCCTCCTCAAGTGGTTGGGCTTTATTCAGTCTTTGAGGAATTGAATGAAACAGAGGCAGAGGAAGGAAGAATGTGTCTCCCTTTTTTCCTGCTTCATTATTTGATCTGGTGCATATCATCTCATATCCTCCTGCCTTCTAACTAGGATTTATGCCATTGGGTCTCCTGATCCTAAAGACTTTGGTCTTGGACTGAATTACACCACCAAATTTCCTGAGTCTCTGGCTTATCAGTTCCATATTGTGGAACTTATTATCCTTAATAATTACATAAGTCAATTCTTCCTTTTATATATATCTCCTGTTGATTGCTTCTGTATCTCTGGAGAACCCTGACCGATACAGTAATGCTTTTAAATTCATTCACACCTTGGGTAATCTGATAAAAGCAATAAATTCTCTCCCAGGAAAATGCACATTATCTTGGATATAATTCAAGAATATTTTAGAACTCCAGAATCTCATCCCTATAAACCCAAATTAAAGTCCCTGTTTTACCTAGATAGTGCCTGAAACCAGATGTCTCATTCTTATCTAATCAGAGTTGTTGCCTCTGAAGCCTGCACTTGAGCCTTGGAGACTACGAAATTGTCATGTCCTTTCACAAAGAAGCAGGAGAGACTACTAATGAAGCCCAATGCCGAACTTCACTGATGTGGCTGTTCAAATACTATCCAGAACCCTAGAGGTACAGACACAAAACTAAAATTCAATATCAGAACAGAATTGCAAAAATGCAGCCCCATAAATGTTACATAAAAATACCATGGGATCATTTGCTTTGTTCTGGTTATCAGTACCAATCTTAGCAGCAGAGCAGATGGGATTAATTTAATTGGTTTATTGGTTCTCACCCCTGCAACCAGAAGACAGTAAATGGATGCTACTGGGGCCACTGTGGAAATAGCCACAAAATCAACACATGTTCTCTGTGGTTAACCTGCTGCAGCTCTAGGGCATGCCAGATTCACTGCAGAATGTCTAACCACATGCTCTTGGAGCTTGTGACTCCAATGAGATGACCACATCTCTAAAGTGTTCATCATTTGTCAGGAATCCCAATGTCTGCATCTACTTCCAAGCACTTTTTAAAAATTGTTTCTTCCTTATTAAAGGGCTTAATTTTTCTTAAAATTTTCTTAAAATTTAAGAAACTAAAATAAATAAATAAATAAAATTTAAGAAACTAGACAATAAGTACATACAGATTTGTCTTATGCCAATTTGAACACATTTTAGAATTGAGCAAGAAGCATTTGAAACTGGATTATTTTGTTTTATAAGTTGCTCAATAGAGAAATATGGTTTGAATCATAGCTGCTCCAAGTACTTGCCTGAACTGGTATTTTTTCCCATTGCAAAGAGGAAAGAAATTATGTTATCTTTAATCCAACCATAAAATGTTCATTGGTCCGTTTATTTGAAACATTTAATTTTTTTGTTTTTGTCTACCCTACTACTTAGCAGTACTCAAAGTTAGAAAATTCAGCTGAAATGAATGATAATCTAAAAGAAATTGGCTCAATAAAGAAAAATTTTAGGTCATTAACTATAGTAGATAGTGAAAGACGAATATCAACAAGTCTCAAAAGGCAATAGATCCAATTTATGGATGAATTCTGCAAAACTGTCAAGTAACAGATAATTAATATTTTAAACTATTGAAGAGTATTTAAAAAGAAAAAGAGATGTTTCCTTATTTACTGTATAGCTAATATAAGCGTGGTTTCAAAATTGGACAGGCATGGCATTCAAATAAAAAGAATTACAATCCAGGGATCCCTGGGTGGCGCAGCGGTTTGGCGCTTGCCTTTGGCCCAGGGCGCGATCCTGGAGACCCGGGATCGAATCCCACATCGGGCTCCCGGTGCATGGAGCCTGCTTCTCCGGTGCATGGAGCCTGCTTCTCCCTCTGCCTATGTCTCTCTCTCTCTCTCTTCTCTCTCTGTGACTATCATAAATAAATAAAAATTAAAAAAAAAAGGGAACATCTAAAAAAAAACCAATTTGAAAATACAGATGCAAATACAAAAGGTATTAAGAAATCAAGTCCAATAGCATTTTAAAAATGCATGCTGACCAAGTAAGTTTCATCTCATGAATAGAAAGGTGGTTCAACATTAGTATACCTATTAATCTAATTCATGATATAACAAATGAAAAGAGAGACCAAATTCAAACCTCAATCATGATGCTGATTGTGTGAAACAAGATAAAATGAATAGAAGGGAACTTCCTTAATTCCCAAATTAACCTGATGATGAAATATTAAAACCCATTTTCACTATAATTGGCAAAAAGATGAGAAAAACCACTGTCATTGACACTATTCAATATTTTTTGGCCATTCTAATTATTGGAATAAATCAAGAAAAATTCAAGGAAATGATCTGGAAAACTATTAGGACTTATAAGAGAATTACAAATGTGGATAAAAACAAGAACCTACAATTTGATGGCGCCTACAATTACCAATTAAAAATGTAATGAATAAAATAATGTTTTTACAATTAGCAACTCATCTTTAAAATACCAGATAAGAAACGTTAGAACTATATGAATAAAATGAAAAAAAAATGTATAGGACATAAGTCAAGGCACATGTATATCATTATATATATATATATATATATATATATATATATATATATATAATAGTCACATCAAGGCATATCAAGGAATCTATCTATCTATCTGTCTCCTGGATGGGAATATCCAACACTACAAATACATCAAATCTACCTCAAATTTATTGATTAATGAACATGACACTAATCAAAATTCCATCCAAATTTGTTAGAAATTTGAAGTTTATTCTAAATATCACATGAAAGAGAAAAATGTACAAGAGTAACAGAGACATTTATGGAAAAGAAGAACAGAGAAAAGGTGGATCTTCCCTGCCAGACAGGAAAACATGCCTAGTAAAGCTATAATAGATATACCAGTGAGGCAATGCATAGAAATAGACACAGCAATCAATGAAACACAGGAATCCTAAGACAGACTCCTCCTGTGAATATGGGATTTACTTTTGATATAGGTCGCAGTTCAAATATGAGGTAAAAAGTAAGCAAGTTAATAAATAGTTACTGGATAATTTCCCACACATCTGAAAAAATATAAAGGTATAAAGTCCATAGATTTACAAGTGAGGGATTTAAGAAGAAAACAAAATCCCTCTTGGAAGGCAATTTGTCACTCTGGATAAAAATGAGAAAACAAAATTACAAAGCAAAATTCTAAAATTATTAGAAGGAAATATAGGAAAAATCTTTTTAAAAAGATTTCATTTATTTATTTTAGAGAAAGAGTGCATGTGCACATGCATGTGGGAGGGGGCAGAGGGAGAGGAAAAGGTGGTGGGAGAAAGAATACCAAGTAGATGCCACACTGAACACAGAACTCAGGTGGGGCTTAATCTCATGACCTCCAGATTCTGGGACCATCGCCTTAGCTGAAACCAAGAGTTGGATGCTAAAAAGACTGAACACCCCAGGAAATGCTTTTTAAGTAGGCTCCATGCCCAACACAAAGCCCATTATGGGGCTTGAATCCAGGACTCCAAAATCAAGACCTGAGCTGAGATCAAGAGTTGGATGCTTAATCCACTGAGCCATCCCAGCACCTTGAAAAATGTTTTCATAATATTGAGTTGAGATTGGCCTTCCTAAACAAGACAAAAATTTTAGAAACACAAAGTCAAATCAGAGAATCTCTTCTTAAAAATTAATATAAAAAAGACAGTATAAGTAGAATTAAAATATGAGCAGTAAGCCTGAGAAAATATTGGGGCACTGGGTTGCTCAGTCAGTTAAGCATCTGCCTTCTGCTGGGGTCATGATGCTGGTGTCTTGGGATGGAACCCTGCATTGGCTCCCAGCTCAGTGGAGAGTCTGCTTCTCCCTCTTCCCCCTACTTATACTCTCTGTCTTTCACTTTATTTCTCTCAAATAAATAAACAAAATCTTTAAAAAATGTTAAGACTGAGAAAATATTTACAGCATATTTAATAGGTAAAGATTACTATCCAGGACATGTAAAGAGAATATATAAATCAATAAAGAAAACTCAAAGTAGTTGAAAGATGTGAGCAATTCATGGAAGTGAAGATAAAAAGGGATAAATGAAAAGATTCTTAATGTCACAGGCAATCAAGAAAATACAGATAAAACCTTAAGATATGTTTTAATGGGGATCCCTGTGTGGCTCAGCGGTTTAGCGCCTGCCTTTGGCACAGGGCGTGATCCCAGAGTCCCGGGATCCAGTCCCACGTCGGGCTCCCTGCATGGAGCCTGCTTCTCCCTCTATCTGTGTCTCTGCCTCTCTCTCTCTCTCATGAATAAAAAAATAAAATCTTAAAAAAAGAAAAGATACTTTTTAACTATCAAACTGTCCAAATTGAAGAAAATGCTTGTCTGCACTATTTGGCGAGGACGCAGGAAAATATACATTTACTATAAACTGTAGGTGAAAGAATAACTCGATATAGTTATTTCTGGGATTTAAGTCTTTGGGAATATTTACACTTAGATGTAGAAACATATGTACAAAGATATTCCGGTATTGTTTTTTAAAAAGCTTAAAAAATTGGAAATAATCTAAATCTTCAGCAAAACATGGTATTTCTGCTACTATTGAATACTATATGGCCTTTAAAAACAACACTAGAAATCATCAAGTCACAAAATATATAGCTAGTAGATCCCATTTTTAAATCTTCCACCATCTAAACATCTCTGTGTGTCTGGATGGATGAATGTTGGTGTACACTTTCATAGGAAAGGTTTAAGAAGGATGTATTAAGTATCGACGACCAATACTATGTCATGAGCAGAAAAGAGGGAAGAAGAAATGTTACATTTTCTTCATTTATTTTTATTTCATTGTGGTTTTTAATAGAGAGAGCATATTCATATATTAAGTAATAAAATATAAACATAAAATAACATTCTATAAAAAATTTTAATCATACTACATAGTATGATGTCCAGGAATTCCTATTCTTTCTTGAGACTATAGATACTCTTGACTACCTGGCAGCAAAACAAAAGTGCTTAATCTTCCTCTATATGACAAAATCTTTAGGTTAAGTGGCAAAGGACAAGCTTAGATCCAGAGTGAAAGGTGAGACATGAACTGGGAGAAGATATTCACAATGCATATATTTGACTAAGGACTTGTATCCAGAATCGATTAAAAAGTTAAATGGAAAACTCCTATTAATCAATAAGAATTAAAATAAATGGAAGAAACACATCTAGAATGACAGATTAAGGCTCTCCAAAAATCTCTCCTCTATTAGAGCAGGCAGATAAAAATTGTCAAAATAAAACTTTTTTTCAGAACTCTAGAAAGTAGTTAAAGGCTTACACGAATCCAAGAAGCAACCAAAGACATCACAAAAAAAGAAAACTATGGATAAATATACTTTATAATATTGACACAAAATCCTCAAGAAAATATAAGCAAACACATAAAATTGAACATAAAAAATAAAATAAAAGCAATACATAAAATGAATTATAAACCATAACCAAGTGGGTTGATCCCAGGAATGCAAGGTTGACTTAACAGACAAAAATCAACCAATGTAAAACACCAAAGTAATACAATAAAAGAGCAAGAATCACATTTTCTTAATAGAAACAAACAAACAAAAAAGCATTTGACAAAATTCAATGCCTTTTCATGATGGAAACACTCAAATACTCAACACACTAGAAGTAGAAGGAAATTTCCTGAAACTTATAAAATCCACCTATGAAAACATCACAGCTTAACACTTTTTTTAAAATTTTTATTTATTTATGATAGTCACAGAGAGAGAGAGAGAGAGGCAGAGACACAGGCAGAGGGAGAAGCAGGCTCCATGCACCGGGAGCCCGACGTGGGATTCGATACCAGGTCTCCAGGATCGCGCCCTGGACCAAAGGCAGGCGCCAAACCGCTGCGCCACCCAGGGATCCCCACAGCTTAACACTTAATAGTGAAAAACTGAATTCTTTCTCCTTTAGATTAGGAACAAGACAAGAATATCCATTTTTATCACTTCTGTTCAACACTGTATTAAAGGTTCTAGCCACTGCATTTAGGTAAGAAAAGACTCCAAAAGCCATCCAGATTAGAATGGAAAAAAATGAAACTATCTCTATACATAGATGACACAAGCTTACATGGAGAAAATCCTAAGGAGTTGCACACACACAATGTTAGTACTAGTAAACAGCTAGTTTGAAAGATATAAGCTACAGAAACAATATGCAAAAGTCAATTGTATTTCTATTCGTTAGCATTGAAAAATCTGACAATGAAATTGGGAAAACAATTCGACTTACAAAAGAATAAAATTTTTAGGAATAAATTTAACAGAAGAAATGTAACATTTGTACAATTGAATCTCAAAATCTTGTTGAAAGAAATTAAAGAAGACTTAAACAGAAAGACATCCTATGCTTATGGATTAGAAGTTTTAATAGTCAGATGGCAATATTTCCTAAATTAATCTACAGATTCAACACAATCGCTACCAAAATCCTAGCTATTTTTTTTTTTACCAGAAATTACCAAACTAAACCTAAAATTCATATGGAAATTCCAGGAATCTAGAATAGCCAAAACAATCTTGAAAAAGTTGGAAGACATTTCAAAACTGATCTAATTACTACTATAATCAAGAAAATGGGGCACTAGCATAAGGTAGGCATATAGATTAATAGAGTAAATTGAGAGCATAGAAATAAACCCTTATATTTATGGTAAATCAATCTTTTTTTAAAGATTTTATTTATTTATTCATGAGAGGCACAGAGAGAGACAGAGAGAGAGAGAGAGAGGCAGAGACACAGGTAGAGGGAGAAGCAGGCTCCATGCAGGGAGCCTGACGTGGGACTCGATCCCGGGTCTCGAGGATCACACTCTGGGCTGAAGGCAGTGCCAAACTGCTGAGCCACCGGGGCTACCCGTAAATCAATCTTTGATAAGAATACTAAGAAAATTCAAGAGAGAAAGAACAGCTTTTTCAACAATTGGAGTTGTAGCAACTCTATATTCATAAAATAATGACCCTTGGACCCCATTATACTTTATACAAAAATTAACTCACAATGGATCATAGAACGAAAACTTCAAAATTCTTACCAGAAAACTTGGGAGTAAATTTTAAGATCTTATATTATGCAATAGTTTCTTAGACATAATAACCAAGGCATAGATGACAAAAGGAAGACTGAATAAATTGGACTACATAAAAATGAAAAACTTCTGTGTGTCAAAGGTCACTATCAAGTTAAATAAAAAGACAAACCACAGAATAGGAGAAAAACATTTGCAAATCATTTATCCACCTGTATAGACATGCTGATGTATTATGTATATATAAATATACATAAATATCTAAATACATATATTATCTGTTAACATATAGATATCTTTTATAACTCAACAGTGAAAAGAAAAACAATCCAAGTTAAAAATGGCCAAAGAATTTAAATAGACATTTCTATCAAGAAGGTACACAAATGGTCACTAAGCTCATGGGAAGATGTTCAAATCATTAGTCAATGAGGAAAGAAAAGTGAAAATCACAATGAGATACCAGTTCAAATTCGCTAGGATAGCATACCTTTTTTAAAAATTTTATTTATTTATTTATTTATTTATTTATTTAACCTTTTTTTTTTTTTTTTTTTTTTTTAAATAGGCAATAACGAGTGCTGATGAGCACACAGGAAGAATGGACAGTCCATTCATTGCTTGCATTTTTACATTATTTATTTATTTATTTGAGAGATAAAGCAGGAACCGGGAGAGGGGCAGAAGGAGAGGGAGTAGCAGACTGCCCACTGAGCAGGGGACTTGGAAGGAGTACTTGGCGGGGCAGGAGGTGGGGGGGGGGGGCGGCGGCGCTCCATCCCAGGACCTTGGAATCATGACCTGAGCTGAAGGAAGGTGTTTAACCGACAGAGCCACCTAGGTTCCCCTGCTAGTGGTAATTTAAGACAGTGCAGTTGCTTTGGAAGTTTGGCAGTTCCCCAAAATGGTAAACACATAGTTACCATAGGACCCAGCAATTTTTTGCTGGGTATATATCCAAGAGAACTGAAAACATATGTTCATTTAAAAACATGTATACAAATGTCCATAGCAGTATCATTAACAGCCAAAAAGAGGAAACAATCCAAATATCCCTACATTTTTAAAAAATGTAACATGTTCTTTCTCTTCAACCAGGTGGTGGAGCAGCCGCAGAGATACAGATCTTTAGAAAGACCTTGACAGGCAAGACCATCACCCGCAAGGTCCAGACCAGTGACACCATTGAGAACTTCAAAGCTAAAATCCAAGGCAGGGAGAGCATCTTACCTAATCAGCAACTTATTATTATTATTATTATTATTATTATTATTATTATTATTATTTATTTTGAGGAAACAGTTGGAGAATGTCCGTGCACTCAGGCTATAATATCCAGAGAGTCCACCCTGCACTTGGGGCTTTGCCTGTGGAGTAGCACCCCTCAGCCTCCCTCCGCCAGCTCACCTAGAGATACAACTGCAACAAGATGATCTGCCCTAAGTGTCATGCTCACTGTCAACTGCCACAAGAAGTAAGGCCATACTGGCAACTTGCACCCCAAGAAGAAAGTCAAATAAACCCCCCCATCTACTTTTCTTTTGCCCACAGGAGGAGTGAGCCTCAAGGCCCAAAAGGGCTTTAATAAAGTTTCTCTTTCATTGAAAAAAAAACATGTGGCATAACCTGATAAGATAATATTTTCAACAATAAAAAGGAATAAAATATGACTGCATGGTACAATATGGTTGAACTTTGAAGATACATTTGGTAAAAAAAAAAAAAAATCCCCCCCAAAACTAGTCACAAAGTGTCACACATTGCATAATTTAAAAAAAAATATGAGTGTCTGGAATATGACTATAGACTGAATGTAAATCACTGGTTGCCAGGGGCTGGGAGTGTGGGTAGGCAGTGACTACTAATGGGAATACAGTTTCTTTTGGGAGTGATAAAAATGCTCTGAAATTAGATGATGCTGATAATCGTAGAACTCTGTAATATACCAACACTCAATGGGTTTGTACCTTAAACACCGTGATATTTATAGTATGTGCATTAAGTCTCAATAAAGCTATTATTTTAAAAATGGGCAAAAGACTTTCACAGGCACTTTCTAAAAGAGCATATCTAACTGAGGGTAAGCATATAAGAAGAAGCTCAACATCATTAGTCATGGAGAAAATTAAAATTAAAACCACAACAAGATACCACGACACACCCACTAGAATGGTTAAAATTAAAAAGATTGACAACACCCAGTTTGGCAACAACATGAACCAACTGGAACCCTCATACATTGCTGGTGGGAGTGCAAATTGGTACAAACACTTTGGAAGATAGAATTCTGTACTCAACTAAATAGATACCTACCTTCAGATTCCTAGTAATTCTACTGCAAAGTGAGTATCCAACGGATATTAGGAGAAATTTCTACAAAAAGACATGTACAAAAATATTCAGAGTGGGTTTTGGGGGGGCTCCCTTTTACCACTCTCCTCCTAGTTCCCTCATTCCTCAGGCCCTGTCAACTACTTTCCTAATCCTTTCCATGAGTTTGACTTTTTTTAGATTCCACATATAAATGATGCTATATCTGGTATATTTCAGTAAGTAGAATTGCCCACCAGTTTTATCCATGTTGTCACAAATGACAGGATTTCTTTTTTATTTTAAGAACTGAGTAATATTCTATATATATTTAAAATATCACATTTTCTTTATCCATTCATAGGCCAATGGACACTGAGGTTGTTTCCATACTTGGGCTATGTGAATAATGCTGCAGTGAACAAGAGTGCAGATAATCTCTTCAAGGTAGTGATTTTGTTTCCTTTGGATATATACTCAGAAATGGAAGTGCTGGATCATATGGTAGTTTTGTTTTCAGTTTCTTCAGGAACATCCACACTGTTGACTATAGTGATTGTACCAGTCTACACTCCCACCAACAATATATGAGGGTTCCCTTTTCTCTACATCCTTGCCAGCATTTGCTCTTCCTTGTCTTCTTGATAATAGACATTTTAACTGCTGTGAGGGGATGATATCTCATTGTGGTTTGGATTTGCATTTCCCTGATCAGTGGTGTTGAGCTCCTCTTGTACCTGTTGACATTTTGTATGTCTTTGCTAGTCAGGTGCTTTGCCATTTCTTCATTAGGTTATTAGGCTTTTAAATTAACCTTTTATCAGGTATGTGGCTTGCAAACATTTTCTCTCTTTCCAGAGGTTGTAGAAGCTCTATAGTTTGATTTAGTCCCACTTGTCTATTTTACTTCTGCTACCTTTGTTTTTGGTGTCAAATCCAGCAAAAGGACACCTGCACCCCAATGTTCATAGCAGCAATGTCCACAATAGCCAAACTGTGGAAGGAGCCATGATGTCCTTCGACAGATGAATGGATAAAGAAGATGTGATATATATACAAATTTCATATGTATGAAAATTACTCAGCCAACAGAAAGGATGAATACCTACCATTTGCTTTGATGTGGGTTGAACTGGAGAGTATTATGCTGAGTGAAATAAGTCAATTGGAGAAAAACAATCATCATATGATTTCATTCATATGCGGAATATAAGAAATAGTAAAAGGGATTATAATGGAAAGGTGGGACACTGAATGGGGAAAAATTAGAGAGAGAGACAAACCATGAAAGACTTAACTCTGGGAAACAAACAAAGGGTTGCAGAAGGGGAGGAGGGTGAGAGGATGGGGTAACTTGGGTGATGAGCACTGAGGAGGGCACTTGATGGGATAAGTACTGGGTGTTATATGTGGGCAAATTGAATTTATTACTTATTAATTTTTTAAAGAGATTTTTGTTTATTTATTCATGAGAGACACACAGAGGCAGAGACACAGGCAGAGGGAGAAGCAGGCTCCCTGTGGGGAGCCCGATGAGGGACTCCATCCCAGGACCCTGGGATCATGCCCTGAGCCGAAGGCAGACACTCAACTACTGAGTCACCCAGGTGTCCTGGCAAATTGAATTTAAATAAAAAAATTTTTTTTGAAAGTATTGCTAAGACCAATGTCAACTAGCTTAGCCCTTATGTTTTCTTTTATAAGGTTTATAGTTTCAGGTTTACATTTAAGTCTTTTTGGATTGATTTTTATGTATGGGCCCAAGGGCAGGGGGTCCAGTTCCATTCTTCTGTGTGTCCAGTTTTCCCAACACCATTTATTGAAGGGACTGTCCAGAACAGCTAGACATTCTTTCCTGATTTTTTTCCCCAAAAGACAGAAATCACAATTTAATTTTGTAAGCTCTCCTAATTTTTAAATGTTGAAACTATATCATATTTGGTTTTAAAATCACTCTTCATAACTAACAAAGCATATTGGCATGTTCCATTCGGGTCCATGGACAGCCATTTTGCAGCATGTGCGTGACACTATTCTTGTCCTCTTTTCTGGGGTTGAGTAATTATAATAGATTTCTGGATAAATGCTTATTTAAAATGACTTTGTAAGTAGCTACTTTACGATAATATATAATTAGTAAAATTCAACACTGAGAGTTTTAGTTCAGTAAGGATGACATAAAATTAACAGGTAATCCATTTGTCTGGGAGTTAATCTATTGTGGAGCAAAGTAATATTCTTTCTTTTGTGAAAAATTGTAGTAAAATATGATGTATTCTTAGAAGCATTACTGGCAAGTGAAATAGGGAATAAGAAGGAATAATAAGATAGGAATGCCTCTAAAATAATAGCACATAGAGAATATGAGAAAAAAATAGGTCTAATGACAGGAAGTCAGACTTGTAAAAAGCATATGAATATATAATCTCCTGAACACAATAAAATACTAATTCTTTCTTGTTTTTCCTGATTTCATTTAAAAATATTGCAGTTTTCTCTGAAGTAGGTTGTAGTTTCCGTGTGTGTATAAATACAGCAGACCTGGCAATCACAATATATTTAACAGGTAGAATTTACTATCTGATAAGGTGTAAAAAGCTCTCCAGGGTCACAGTTCAAGGAAGTAATTGAGTCTGGGGTAAGCAGAAGCCTCTAGGGTGAGGCTGAGGTGGACTTGGACTGAATTCAAAATTGAGCAAAACTTGTAGGTGCTGAGAAAGATGGATGAGGCGAACTGTTGAAAAATAGTGAGGCTGCAAGGCTAATGAAACTTACTTCTAATTATAAGAAAGTGAGCCAATCCTTTTTGTGTTTGAGTGGCAGACAGAACACATTTGACAAGAGGAAAATGTTGGGTTCCATCACTCAAACATTAGTGGGTGAATGTAAAGGCTCTAAGGCTCTAATCGACAGTGCTCTGTATGATTACCTATAGAAATGAAATTGCCCTATTTAAGTGACTGTACTACTTTATGACTGTATTTTTCTACACTTAAACTTTTGGGTAAGTCATAATATAGAATGCTAATTAATGTTTTTCTCCAAATCACCATTGTTCACCTAATTTACTTTATCTATACTGACTTTAACTACCACAATATTCTTCTGTGTCTTTAATCTCTTCTTGTCATGAATTTGCCTATCCCTGAATCAGCATCTAATTCTTTAAATTTTTGTAGTTTTACAATATATGATAAAGTAAGTCTTTTCCATCTTTTTCAAATATATCTTTGCTCATTTCAAGTTGTTCTTTTTTAAAAAAAGATTTTATTTATTTATTCATGAGAGAGAGAGAGAGGCAGAGACACAGGCAGAGGGAGAAGCAGGTTCCATGCAGGGAGCCTGACGAGGGACTCAATGCCGGGTCTCCAGGATCACGCCCTGGGCTAAAGGCAGTGCTAAACCGCTGAGCCATCGGGCTGCCCTCAAGTTGTTCTTCAAGTAGAATCTTAGCATCACTTTTTAAAGCTCTAAATAGATTTTGTTTGGAATTACAAATGAGATTGTATTATATTTATAAAGTGCTGCCAAGGATAGCAGAACCAGAGCAGGTATGGAGGATGTTCATATGGTGCGGAGTCTGGAGTGGGTTATCAGGGCCCAACTAGCATAAAGAGGGAAACCATGGAGAACTGTCTCTTTGTATTAGTTGTCAAAGCCTGAGTACGGCTTGGAGGACAACCACAAAGGTGGGGACAGCCCAGTGGGGAAATCAAGACGCCCTGGTTCATATCTATGGCATTCCTGCTAAGGATGCATAACTTGAATTCAATCACTAGGAAACATCAGAGAAGGCCAAATTGAGTTACATTCTACAAAACAACTAGCCTATAGTCTTCTAAAGTATCAAGGTCATGAAAGTCAAAGGAATACTAAGGAACTGTTAAGAGTGAAGGAGATTAAGAGACATAATTAAGTGACATGCATGATTCTGAACTGGATATTTTTGTGGCAAAAGATTGTTGAGACAACTGATGAAACTTGATTATGGGGTTTAACAATTAGATGGCAGTACCACATCAGTAATAATTTCCTTATTTGGCGGGATGAGCACTGAGTGTTATGCTAAATGTTGGCAAATTGAACTCCAATAAAAATATTTTTTAAAATAATTTCCTTATTTGAATGATTGTATTGCCATTCTGTAAAGCCTCCTTGTTTGTAGGAAACACACATTAGAGTCTTAGATGATAGGGAAACAGGGAAAGCAATTTACTTCAAATAATTTGGAAAAAAATAAGTTTTCCGTAACTACACGATTACTTCAAAAACAATTTTTCAAACAGGAAACAATTATGCACTGACAATAAATTTATAGATTAAATTGAAAGAGAACTCAATGTTTTCAAGATTGAATTTTCCCATCTAGGAACATCTAATATATTTCCATTAATTCAATTTTTGTGTGTGTGTTTTGATTCTATGTTGTTCAGGAAATTATTGTTTCTTTGGCATAGGCTTTGATTATATTTTTTCTTAGGCATTTTTAAAAAAGATTTTATTTACTCATTCATGAGAGAAGCAGAGACACAAGCAGAGGCTGGAGAAGCAGGCTCCATGCAAGGAGCCCGATGTGGAACTCCATCCCGGGAACCCGGGATCACGCCCTGAGCCAAAGGCAGATGCTCAATCGCTGAGCCACTCAGGCATCCCATTCTGAGGCATTTTTATAATGGTTTTTGCTATTGTGAATTTGTGAATGCAGTTTTTTCTCCACCCTCCTCTTTTTTATGCTGACACATAAAAAATCCTATCGAGATTTATGTTTATTCTTACTTCTGACCTTTTATTCTATTCTATTTTCAGTTGTTTCCCTTGTATTTTCTTAGTAATAAATCACATATCTACAAATAATTTTGGTTTTATCTCTTTATTTTATGAATTTTTACCTTATTTATTTTCTTCTCTTATTGCTAGTAATTCTAGAACAAAATAGCAGATAGTCTTAAAAGCTGATATGCTTGTCTTAATATGCTCAGTGGGGGTGCCACTGTTTTACTCTGAACTATGGTTTTACTA
Organism: Canis lupus familiaris; assembly: GCF_011100685.1. Taxonomy (NCBI): domain Eukaryota; kingdom Metazoa; phylum Chordata; class Mammalia; order Carnivora; family Canidae; genus Canis; species Canis lupus. The sequence continues at coordinate 7,491,608 of NC_049223.1, read as the reverse complement.
CTTGTTTTTAATACATACTCTTTATTACATTAAGGGAATGTCTTCTTATTCCTTAATTTGTGAAGATTTTTTTCCCCCTAAGGATTGGGTATTGAATTTTATCAAGTTTTTTTGTGACAATATTCATATGATTTTTCTCACTTAACTCATTTGAGTAATGAGTTGCCTCAGCAGATTTCCTAAAGTTGAGTGACTAATAAATCCTTAGAAAAAATTCAACTTTGGAATTAATATAATGTTGGATCTATTACTTTATTTTTATTTTAAGGTTTTATTTGTTTTTTCATGAGAGACACACCGAGAGAGGCAGAGACATAGGCAGAGGGAGAAGCAGGGTCCCTGTGGGGAAATTGATGCAGGATCTGATTTCCAGGACCCAGGGATCACACCCTGAGCTGAAGGCCGATGCTCAACCACTGAGCCACCCAGGTGTCCCTATAATGTTGGATTTAATGTGGTAATGTTCTATATAAGATTTTACAACTATATTTTAAAAAATATATTGGTGCTCATTTGTTCATGTCTATTACATTCTTGTACATCTTTAACTTTAGAGCAATGGAAACCTCATAAAATTTACTGGGGAACATTCCAGTGTTTCTGTCTTTTATAAATGCACAGATAACATAGAATGTGATCAAACCTTCAAGGAATAGAGGGAACTTGTCTATAAAGCATGTAGGTCTATTGTCTTTTCTTTTCCATATCACTATTATTATTTTCTAACCTTTTTGGTTTCTTTCTTAGTTATTATGCTTCATTAATTTGCTGGGCTTTTGAGTCAATTTTGGTATTTTACATTCTCTTATAAAATTATCTCTTTATTATGTGTATTCTTTGCTCTGATGATTTGAAAGCTACGTGTCCAATTTTTTTCTATTACTGGTTATCTTTATGTTAAAAATATATTTAAATTAAAGTTCTCTGTCATTCTCAAGAACAAAATAATGTCTATATGCTTTTCCCACTCTGACTTTCTCTCCTTCCCCAAAAAGCTGTAAGTTAGCATGTTTTATGCTGTGCCTCCTTTAGTCCTTTCTTAGATTCTGTCTAAGTAACTCTAGGTTATTTTAAAATATTATACGTTTTTCCATGAACAATGTTTATAATTGCTTTACCCTTTACAACCATAATTATTATTATTTTTTTAATTTTATTTCTTGGGGTGCTTGAGTGGAGCTCAGTCAGTTAAGCTCCTACCTTCAGCTCAGATCATGATCCCAAGTTCTTGGGATCAGGCCCCACATTGGGCTCCCTGTTCAGCAGACAGTCTGCTTCTCCCTCTCCTTCTGTCCCTCTCCACTGCTTATGTTCACTCTCTCTCCCCCTGTCTCTCTTTCTCAAAAATAAATAAATAAAATCTTTTTAAAAATTAAAATAATAAAAATTTTATTTTTTTCAACATCAAGTAATAAAAGAATATATTCTAATTGTGATTCAGTCTTTATGCATGAAACTAGTCTTCCTTCATTACCACTGACAATGCCACTTCCTTTCAAAGAAGTTATTGCTGTTACGAATCTGGTTTATATTCTTTCAAGTATATGATGACGTATGCCATTTATACTCAAACCGCGTGTTGCATGTGCAATATTTAGAATAAATAGTTTAATATGGCACAAATTACTACATAACTCTCTTTAAAAAAACTTTCCAACATATATTAGAGATTTTTTTTGTGTTAGAATTTATTACAAGCCTCTTTTTGAACAGGCACAAGTGTAGATCTAGAGTCATATAATAATTGCACTTTAACTCAGGCAATAGAAAATACATTAGGTTTTCCAAACATTAAAGGATTTAATGTAGAAATAAGTTCTTGATAAAATTATTGTAAGTGCTAAAGATGTGGAAATCAGGATATTCCACTGGAACTTTGACTTCCATTTTGACCACTGCTGATGTGATCCCACCATTAGATGATTGCTGCTGTTACCTGCTACCGTCACCGCTGTCCAGTGACTAGACAGGCATGATGAAGTTTGTAACTCACTTACCCTTAACTGTGTGCATGTCTGTCCACACTGTTGCAGAAAAATGGCAGAACTCCTTCTGCCTTTAAAAAAGCTCATGAAATTCCATTGGCAGAACCAAATTTATACCCAGAATCCTAGCAGTAAGAGAATCTGAGGAATGTAGTTAGCTTTCTAATACTTCCAAATAAGGAAAAAGGATGAACTAGGAGTTAAGAGAGTCAAGCCAATCTATCACAGAGTAAATCTTTGCCTACCCAATATCTATAAACAAGTTTTTATGCATATGGAGCCTTCCAGGCAGTCACAATAGCAACAACTTACTCTTATCTAACATGCAAATCTGCCCCATACCAGTAAAACTCTCTTCCCAAAGAAAAGGCACAAATCTCATTAAATGCTCTATCTACCCCTGAAGACGTTCAGTCCTTTTCTAGTTCAATCACATACCCATCTTGGTATCCAGTAACCTCAAAACTAAATTAGAGTTAACCATCACCTCATAGATGTAGAAGTGAAAAGGAGAAGAGAAAATAGAAAATTGGTTAATACATACAAATACACACTTAATAAAGCAAGCAGGAAAAATAGGTATCCCTGAATGTCCTCCAGTCCTGTAACAGGCCAGAAAAACATAACTGGTATTTATTTCTTTGTCCACTACCAATCTTATGGGTCATTTTGCCTTCAGTCATCCGCTCGATGTTCTATATCTTAGTGGGGTGACTCTGAGACTTCCTTCCATAAATGCCTGAGTTTTGTCCATGTTGTGCTCCTGTGGTCCTCCATTAATCTTTAGTATTGGATATAGAAGTATTAGGAGACACCCCCAGGGGATTCTCTGGGTTATAAATACTCCTTCCTGCCCTTAATATGTACCAGTATCTATTTGTGCTTGATAAACAAGGCCAATCACTCAAGCTAGAGCAGCAAATCCCTTCTTTGTCTTTGTTCTTGTTCAGTAACAAAAACATCCAAAGGTGGCCAGCTGGCTAACTCATCTTTTAGTTCAGTGAAATCATTGTCGTGTCATATAGGTGAAAATATATATCCATTGGGAAATAAGAAATTTAGGCCAGCAGAGCTCAAAATCATGGCAAAGAGAGGTAAACATTTTGCAAGTGAGTTTTATAATAGAAAGAGGAACCACTCACACTTGACCCTCTTGATTCTCTGACCCTCATATTTTATTGACAGGGGAATCTGCACCATATTATAAGACTGTCCCCAATATTACAGGAAGTTATCTTTTAGCTGAGGCATAAATTAGTTTTCAATGGACCATCTCACCATTGTATAAAGTGTTGGGATACAGAGTTAAGATCCATAAATCTTGGAAAAATAAGTCCATTGTCACATTTAAAAATACATATATAAAATAAATTCCTTAGTCAGAAGGAATATCATGTGAAATACTATGACAATGAAAATCACATGCAGTAAGATCATGGATGATGATTTGTAGCAAAAGCACTTGGACAGAGAAAGAAAATCCATATCCAGAATTCGATTATTTTCTGAGTTATATATGAGGCTAGACCCAAGCAGGTTATGAGGAAAAATTCATAAACTTCACTTGCTCACTGCCCACTCACAGATTGAATAGTCAGCTGGCACTCAGAGGTATGACCATACCAGATGTAAGAATATTTAAACACTTCTGTATGATTAGTAAATAGTACTTCCAGGGCTTTTTCTCTGAACTCCTTGGCTGCCTCAGCTCCTCCTTTCAGATCAAGGCAGTAGGATGAGGAAAGGCATAAAAACTGATCTGCTTTTGATTTTGTTATAATTGTCTTAGGGACCAAAAAAAGATGCAGGTAAGAACCTTCACTTTTGTTCATATACTATCCCTGGCATTCCAAATTCAACTTTGATAGAAACCTTCTCCTTAATGAGTAATAGCTACTGCAGCTTTTCCTGCTCTACATGTATATATTGCAAATACATAGTACTCCTTCACTATATTTAGTTTGATAAGTTAAAATGTCTTAAATTAAACTTTGATTTGAAACTTTTTCCCTGTGAGTTCCAATTTGAGACTGAAGTTCAGGACTCAACTTCAGCTTGTCTTGGATTTGTCCTATCCCATGTTAAGGAGCTTATGGAAAGGTTAGGGCAGTGCATCTTACTTACCTGACTCCAGGGCAATAGACACCGATGGGTTGGTAGTGATTTTGTCTCACTATATCCCTCCCTGCTTTCACTGGCCATTCTTCTCTGAGAAGTTCTTAGTCCTTGCACAGATGCTGGCATCGTACTCTGGTTTATATCAGAGTCCTGGAGTTTGTTCTTCTATATAGCTGCCTCCCCCCAGTGGAAAAGTAGAAGGAAGGAATCAGATGGAAAGGTTCAGGCTGCAATGTTTGCCTCAAAAAAATCTCTAATGCAGCAGCAGCACCAGAGTAGCACAGTTGGTGAAGCAATCACTCTTGATTTCAGCTCAGGTCTTGAACTCATGGTGATGAGTTCAAGCCCTATGTTGAACTCCAACGTAGGGTGGACCCTGCTTAAAAAAAAAAAAAATGTCGGGATCCCTGGGTGGCGCAGCGGTTTAGCGCCTGCTTTTGGCCCAGGGCGCGATCCTGGAGACCCGGGGTCGAATCCCACGTCGGGCTCCTGGTGCATGGAGCCTGCTTCTCCCTCTGCCTGTGTCTCTGCCTCTCTCTCTCTGTGACTACCATAAATAAATAAAAATTTTTTTAAAAAAATGTCTCTAATGAAGTTTCTTTAAAAACCCTACTATTTAGGGGTGCCTGGGTGGCACAGTTGGTTGGGTGACCAATAATTGGTTTCCATTCAAGTCATGATCTCAGAGTCATGAGATCAAGCCCCACTTTGGGCTCAAAGCTCAATATGAAGTCTGTTTGAGATTCTCTCTCCCTCTCCCTCAGCCCCTCTTGCTCATGCTGTCTCTCCCTAAAATAAATAAATAAATCTTTAAAAAACTTTAATATTTATTCTGATTATAAAAATAATATATGGTCATTTAAAACTGATACCATACAAAAATATATGAGAAGTGAGATTCTCTTTTATTCTCACACCCCTCTTCCAGTGATAACCATTAGTATCAACTTTGTATTTTATGCACACATATATATACACATATGCATGTATATATACTAGACCATAATAATTTATTAGTATTTTTATTAAAAGGAGTATTAGTATGCATTTTAAAAAATTTAATAGTATGTTTATTAATTTATCCTTCACAGATCATCTTATTCATCTTATTCTTTTTGGCAGCGAGTGGTATAGTATTCCACAGCTGGTCTGCATCATAATTTATTTAATCAATGCAATAGAATGGATATTTAGTAGCTTATATGTTGTGACTTTTTATATCTATGCACCTATGTGATGATTTTTAAAAGTAGAAATTTCATCTTTTCTTCCTTGGATCTTGGACTCTTTACAAAAGTTTGCAAAATATAGAGACCACCTAAACTTATGGATTCACCAATGCATTTAGAAAGTTGGACTTGCTGTTGAGTGTTAATTCAGAATCATTTCCAAGCAAAGCAAAACAGGCTTCTCCGTTTTTGTTTGGAGAGGAAGGGATTGGAGCATGTAGTGTTGGTAAATGTAGTTTGTGTACAATTGTTCCTTAAATAAATGTGTGACATAGAATGCTTTCTAAAGAATTAATGTATCTGTAAGGCACATTTAAAATAGCCTTTATTTTTGTCTTTAAAGACAATAAAAGTAATCTGCATAATGATATTTGAACTGAATACCCCCCGACACACACACACTGACACATACCCCCCCCCACCACACACACACATACCAGAAGTTGCAACTGCTTGAATTGGAGAGGTCTTTATACTCTATTTGTGATAACTTTAAGTTTTTTAGTCACTGAACCATTCTATCATCAATTTTCATTTCTTTTTATTTTACTTTGAGGTGGACTGGTTCCAAGCTGACTAAATCACACATTTAAAATAATTAAAAGTTTCATACTGCAGAAGAAAAATATACTCTTTCTTCCACCTTGGTGTGTGTCCTTTTCTCCATTCATTTATCACCATAATGCTGAAAAATAGTAAACCAAAGCAGTGTCAAACCTTCTTGCCTCAAACATCCAAGATGAAACTCTTGAGTCTACAGGTTCCTGTGTATGGAGCCTATAGTCTCAGCAAAGACACTGAAACAACTAAGTGTTTTTGAAACTATATTTACAGATAATGTTTATATGTTTATATAATTGTAATATTTTAAAAAGAGTACTTCACGCTAGAAACGTGGGTCTATACAAACAATAACCAAGGTGAAGGAGAGAAGTGCTATGCACTGCTAAAGGCAAACTCATCTTATTTGAAGACAGATGGCAATGTCCATGATATTAATGAGGTCACACTAGCTTGTGAATTCTCTTCTCTTGCCATCTACACTCCTCCCCTTCCCATCTCCATAAACTGCTCTTGTAGCTACATTGCACTCATATTTATTTCTCTAATTTTAGGTGATGGAGACTCTGGAATTTCTCAGCACAAAGAATTAAGTGGTGGTTATTGTGGGGGAAGAACTGGAAGCTGGATTTATAGTGTTCTTTACAAAAATTTGAGAAATTATTATGTTAAAGAATGCCTTTCTCCACCTGCAATCCAATAATACCATGGCTTTTATTTTATTTTATTTTATTTTTTATTTTATTAAATATTTTATTTATTTATTTGAGAGGGAGAGAGACAGCACAAGTGAAGGGGAGGGCTAAAGGGAGAGGAAGAAGCAGACTACCCACTGAGCAGGGAGCCCCATGTGGGGCTCAATCCCAAGACCCCAAGATCATAACCTGAGCCAAAGGCAGATGCTTAACCAACTGAGCCACCCAGGCCCAATATCATTGCATTTATTTATTTATTTATTTATTTATTTATTTATTTATTTATACCATTGCTTTTAGAGTAGAAAAGGAACTTAGAATCCTCTCTGATCTCTTACTTCATACATGAGACTGAGGCCCAAGAGCTGCAGCTAATTGCCCAGTCTCACAGCTAGCTAGTCTCCTGCTTCTTATTCCAGTTTGGTATTTATGAAGTATACTCAAAGTGATAAATAATTACCACAAACTTGATATTTGGTTTAGGAAATTGGCTTCATACTTACACTTTAATGTTGCTATTCTTGATTTTTATTTACTGGTAAATTTAGGATTCCACTTTAAATGAAGAATGAAGTCATGCAGCCAAGACCTGACTTAGGGGGATACAGAATTGAAAAAAATTACTTGTTTCCTGTTTCTCTCTGCAACTTCTCTTGAAATTTTCCTAAAATAGCATTGCAGTTGAATGTCCAAGTGTTCTTTCTACTGCATGACAATTTAATCATTTGGATGCACTAAAAACAAAGTTTCAGCAAAGATAATTAGGGAGTTTATTGTAGGTTCTTTTTTAAAAGTGTTGAAGAAGATTTTCTAGGGAGAAGCTGTAATAAGCTTGAAGGTAGGATGATCGCTTTATCTATAATGACAGTTTAATTTGTGATTATGTGTGGATATTTGGAAAGACTGTCGTGATGGTATCTAAAAGCCCTTCTCGCAGTATAATGTTCCACCTCCCCATTTGTACATTTTCTTAGTCTTTACTTTTACCCAAACAGAAAAACACACGGGTGCCTTAAAAGTACACTCACCACCACACAAAGGTTCCATGCTTATTTGCCACAACACCAAAATTGCTTGTGGAAGTAGATCTCCACATGATAATATGCGTTGGATGTTAGAGTGAGTGGTGTCTCATAGAAATGCTTGTTGTATTTCTGTGTGTGTGCAAAGGTCCAGAGATATGAGAAACCTTGGCCCTTTCAAAAAAAGTGCAAAATTTTTAGTAAAAGTGAGCAGTGCTGTCCAAGAGAACTTTCTTCAGTGATGGAAATATTTTACTCCAATGCAGTAACCACTTGTTAACCATGATAACAGTAGTCCCATGTGGTTACTAGGTGCTTGAAAAATGGATAGTATAACTAAGCAACTGGATTTTAATTAATTTAATTTTTATTCATTTACATTTATATAGCCATGTGTGGCTAGTGGGTACCATGTTGGTCAGTGTAGTTCTAGATCATAAAGGAATGGATGAGAGTAAGAAGTGATGAAGGTAGAATAAGCCATGATAGGAAGTATGGCTTTTGTCCTCTAGGTAAAAGAAGAACTGAATGGCTGATGGCTCAGGGACCTAATGTTGGCATGAAAAAATAAGCTCACTGGCATGGGTAGAGAGCTTGGCCATGGACTACAACACCTCACAGCCTGGGATGAGAGGAAATGGGGCCAGGGTGGTTGTGAGAAAAGCTACCATTTACAGAGGCAAGGGGAAGGGAAGGAAAATTTAAGGCAAGTTATACAGATTCATTTGTTCCCAAGTAGCAAGAGACCAGTTTGTCTACTGAACTTCAGGGAATGAAAGATGAGCAGAATGCTTGGAAGATATGAAGATGAAAGTAGTGTTAGTTTGAAATATCACTTGGGACTGACCAAGTGATATATAAATAATGGGATTTCCTGGTGGCAAGACTGATGATGACAGCACTGGCTTTAAATGACTCCCATCTGCAGTTACACTAGGGTTTGGTATTCATCTGGGTATGAAATGGAAGAAAGTGTATTGGAGTAGGAATCTAGGAATGTAGCCCCAAGCAGCTCCTGCAAAAGACCTGGGATACAAGAAAATTGAATTAAGCTGGTGAGGGAGTGCTTCAGATAATAATTTGAGGTCCTGAAAGACATAGAAGACTAAGTTAGAGCAAAAACTAGAAGATGAGAGTTGAAGACTTCAGAGGCATGCTTATAGATAACCACAAGATCCATAGTGTGGCCATGGTGATATAAGGCTGAAAAGGATTAGTGAAAGTTACTGGAGTTGAGGTGCTGAGGAGCATCTATATTAAAAGTAAACAATATGGCAAGACTTTGGATAGAAAACAAGGCTTTAATCCACATGTAATTAATAAGTGAGAGAAGTTAAAAAAATAAATGAGAGAAGTTATCAAGACCTCAGAAATAGGGCTGGTAGAGAAGCAGTGTTCCTCAGAGTAGCAACACATTTCAGTTAAGGAAGGAGATGAAGTGTTCACCAAGTTAACAATGTCAGGGAGTTTATTTAATGGATATGGAGATTCAAGAGGGGCTGTGGGTTATATAGCAGTGAGGGGACCAGTAAGAGGTAGGAGAAATGATAGCAGAGGGACACGAGCGTGGTCTTTTCATAGTGTGACAAATTTGATAGTAGATACATAGTCATTTTTGCTGATTTTGGAATTTTAGGGAAAAAAAACAGAATTTAGACCCTCCCCAGTTAGACATTGAGTCAAACAGCCTTCGCCACAGGCACAGGATGAAGATGTCTAGAATTTTACTTTTTTTTCTCATCCAGAACAGGGCTATGCATTCAGAGAAGGAGGGTATAACATAAGAGGTTTGTTGATCTGCTTTTCTGACCATCTTTAGGAAGAATAAATTCTCCTTAGTCTCAGATGATTCAGGTGTGACTGCTTACCTGAAAGAGAAGGATAGATTACATTACCTTACAAGTGTTTTTACATTCCAATGATTTTGTGAATCTAAGCTAAATTATCTTAGATTCATAAATATTGTAAACATAGCAGAATATTTTTTGAGGGCTCATGGTGACCTTATTTTATAAACTTAAAATCAGAACACACGATCCAGCAGTAGATGTTTTCCAATCTCTAAATTGAATAATATTAAACCACACTTGGTTAAACATTGAATGCACTGGCTTTGTAGAAAAGAAAAAAAAATAAATGTATACTGGAATTGTCCCAGAAAAGTCTAAGATATATGACTACTATGCTTATAAGTGAGAATAATTTATCAGGTGGATTATTTCAGTAACTATACCTTTTTGGATCTAGTTTAACAAACTCTGATCGGATATATGACTACTATGCTTACAAGTGAGAATAATTTATCAGGTGGGTATTTCAGTAACTATACCTTTTTGGATCTAGTTTAACAAACTCTGATCTAGGGCACAGAATGTCCCAGTGAGGTTCCAATGAAGTTTTCCCAACCCAAGGAATGAAAGATATAACTTTAATTGAATGATTTAGACTTTTCTTCTCTACTTCAAGCCCCTCTGGTCTTACCTTTCTCCTGTTTTTCCAAGTATCCCTGCCTTATACAGGTTCCTTGTTTTATTTTACTGCTGAGAAACATTATCTCACTTAAAATGTGGAAGCCAGTGAGAGTAAGTTGGCTTTGTTTGCAGTACTGTAAACTCAAGGAAAATTCCTTCTTCTGCAAATGATAAAGAATTCTCAGCATGTTTAGCCACAGCTAATTCTATTCCTTTGGGTGTAGTGTGATATCGTACATTGGAACGTTTTAAGAGCATTACCCAGCTAAGCAATAAACATGCTTTTAAGGGCTTATAGGTAGTATGCTGACTCAAAGCAGAAATAATTTTTTAAGTTGCTACATTCTCATTCATTCTTTCTAAAGACCCATGTAGGCTTTTCAAGGTCTTTTGCCCCCTTTGTGACAGTTTGCTTATACAAGAGACATCTCAGAATTCAGTTTGTTTTATGATCTGAAAACAGAACAAATCAAAAACAGACAAGAAAACCTCAGTATATATTTGAAATTTCTTGAGGTGAAGACTTCTCAGTCCAGGGATCAAGGTCAGCCTTTTTTACTGGTGACATACCTAGAGGCACCTATGAGCTATGGCTGGGACTTATCCACACTGCAGAAATCACTTTTTGGTGACAAGAACTTTGGTTGAGCTTATGGGAACTGGAGGAAAAGGAAAATAAAGGAGTGAGAAGAGGACGAGAGGAAAGATACCTCATTAGAGTTGGAGGTGCAAGTGCCTTGATGAGTTGAAGTAGGTAAGGTCAGAGCTAGACTAGGGGTTTCTGAGATTAAGAACATGGGAACATAAAGGAATTTTCCATAACTTCTAGAATCTGAGGTAAAAAGATGCTTAAAATACATATTCTTGAAAACTTGGGAGCTTTTTCTGAAAGTTCCCACATACTAAAAACAGGAGTTAGGAGCTATATAGTCCATGAGAACCTTGTAAAAGAGTCTCTGAACCTCATATCATGATCCAAGTTAGTATTATTACAGTTATATGGTAGACTAGATATGTTAAAATCTTGCAACAACAGATCACTTAAAATACCAGGAGATTTTTATTTTTGAAAAAAAATCATATCAAAGGAAATGTCAAGAAAAGCACTGCGGTCAGGGACAAGGTGAGAAAGCCAGTCCTAGGAGAGCAGGGATTGCTGAAACTGCTACAATCACCAGGAACATCTAGACAGCCTCGTGCTTAGCACTTTGCTGAAAAGAGGTTTAGGAACTGTTACTACCTAAGAAGAACAAGAAGAAATTAAATCTAGAAGACTCAGCAAGGAAACTGTCTCAGCCTCAATTAGGAGTGGGGATGAAAAAGAATCTCCCTCAAGATTTCAAGGTCTCCAGCCATGAGGAGGGGTTTCAGTTTTGAACTTGTACTATTTGTGTGATGTATAAAATCGCAAGATAAAAGGGACCTTGGTTAGACATGGCCTCACATGACCTCAGAAAATAAAGTCAAATTCTTCTTCTAGGTATGCACCCTCCACCTAGGACATTCACTCCCAAAAAGGGAGTTCCCACAACTATGAGCCCTTAAACACACACACACATACATAGGCAAAAACAAGCCAACATGAATGAGTTAGCAGAAATAACACACAAAAAACTGCACCCACAAAGAATTATCAGAGGCAATAAAGCAGCTAGGCTCAATACTTTTAAAGAAATGAAAGAGTAACTTTTTTTTTTTTAAGTAAGCTCCACAACCAGCATGGAGCCCAATGTGGGGCTTGAACTCATGACTCCAAGGTCAAGACCTGAGCCGAAATCAAGAGTTGAGTGCTTAACTGACTGAGCCACCCAGGCTCCCCAAAAGAGTAACTTTTTAAAACGAGTAAGGAAAGAGAGGTTGTACAATGATCAGCCAGATTAGAAGAAGAACCAGACTGCAATTTGAGAAATGAGAAGAGTCATATTTAAAGGAGTCACTTGGGGGGGTGGGGGGTGAATGGGTGATGGGCACTGAGGGGGGCACTTGACGGGATGAGCACTGGGTGTTATTCTGTATGTTGGCAAATTGAACACCAATAAAAAACAAATTTATTATTAAAAAATAATAAAATAAATAAGTCACTTGGGATGCCTGGGTGGCTCAGTCAGTTAAACATCTGTCTTCAGCTGGGGTAATGATCTCAGGGTCCTGGGATCAAGCCTGGCATAGGGCTCCCTGCTCTGTGGGAAGCCTGCTTCTTCCTCTCCTTCTGCCTGCTGCTCCCCTTGCTTGTGCTCTCTGTCAAATAAATAAAATCTTAAAAAAAAAAAAAAAAAGAGAAGTGCTTACTGGAATGGCTAGATCACCAAATAGACATAGCTGAAGAGAAAATTCTGAGGAATACATGTTATTAAAACAGTAGAAAATATGAAAGGAGGGTCAAAATTCCTGATAGTTTTCCAGGGTTGTTGCAAAACATATCTCCAGTCCAGAAGACCAACAACACATCTCTACCTAGATAAATAGAAAGAAATTCAAACCTAAACTCATCTTAGTGAAACTGCAGAACACAAAAAATAAGGAGAAGCAGTTAAGAACTGCCAGAGGGAAAAAAGGCAATTTACCCAAGAAGGAATAATATGCAGAAGGAAGTCCGAGTCCTCCACAGCAGCGATGGGGACTGCAGACAGCAGAATATTAAAATTTGAAAGTACAGACAGAAAGCAGCTGTAAGACAAGAATTGCGTTCCTTGAAAAATTATCTTTCACAAACAAGAGGGAAATATTTTCCGTATAAGAAGTCAGGGAGGATTTACCACCAACAAATTTTCACGTATAGAACTTGCCAAGGATGTTTTTCAAGTGGAAGGAAGAGATCACCAAAAGGACATTTGAGCTATAGGGAAAATGTCACATGAATGAAATCATAAATATATCTCTAAATCTACTCAATATTAAGAGTGTAAAGCAAGAATGCTTAATTTGTGGGGTTCATGATAACAATATAGAGTTAAAAGACTGGACAAAAAAATTTAATGTCAGCTGGGGGATGGGTTGGCAACAGTAGGAAATAAAATAAATCTCTGTGTGTAATTTAGAAAGTGGGCAAATATATCCACTAAAAATTACAACACCTCTAAAAATATATGTATATGCCTATTATAACAGACTATAAATATGTGAAGGAAAAATTAGCAGAACTATAAGAATAAAGTGACATTTACAACTGCACAGTAGAGAATTTTAACATACCTCTCATTATTTATAGATCATGAATTACAGCAAAAAATATAGAAACTTGAACAACACAATTAGTAAGCTTGATTCAATGGACAATATGAAATTCAGTTAAAGAATACAAGTAGTCTTGGGGCACCTGGCTGGTTCAGTGGTTGAGTGTCTGCCTTTGGCTCAGGTCATTATCCTAGGGTCCTGGGATGGAGTCCCACAGAGAGCCTGTTTCTCCCTCTGCCTCTCTCTCTGTGTCCTTCATGAATAAGTAAAATCTTAAAAAAATATGAATATTCTCTAACAGCATGGACATTTACAAATTGATCACATACTAAGGCATAAAACAAGTCTCAATGAATTTTATTTTTTTATTCTTTTATTAAGGAATTTATTTATTTATTTATTTATTTATTTATTTATTTATGAGAGTAGAGTAAGCAAGTGAGAACACGAGTGGGAAGGAAGGGGCAGAGGAAGAGGAAGAGAGAAAAGTAGACTCCTCACTGAGCCGGGAGCCCAATGCAGGACTTCAATCCCAGGTCTGTGGGATCATGACCTGAGCAGAAGGCAGACACTTAACTGATTGAGCCACCCAGGTTCCTTATTTTATTTTATTTTATTTTATTTTATTTTATTTTATTTTATTTTATTCACTTTATTTTTAAAGATTTATTTATTTATTTGAGGAGAGGGAGGGACAGAGAGAGGGAGAGAGAGAATCTCCAGCGGATTCTCTGCTGAACATGGAGTTCAACATGGAGCTCAATCTCAGGACACTAAGATCATGACCTGAATAAAATCAAGAGTCAAACGATTATTCAACTGAGCCATCAAGTCCCCCCTCAATGAATTTTAATAAGCGGTTATTATATAGACCACATTCTCTGACCATGTTAAATTAACAGTTAATAACAAAAAATGAGTTAAAAATCTCAATGTATTTGGAAATCTTAAATAACTCAATAACTCATGGATCAAAGATGGATAAAATGTAAATAAAAAATACTTAGAAACTAAATGATATGAAAACATCATATATTGAAACTTGGACGATGCAACCAAAGAAGGCTTCAAAGGATATTTATAGCCAAAAAAATGTATATAAGAAAAGGAGACAGTTAAAAATTAATTCAATTTCCAATTTCAAAAGTCAGGAAATGCAATAACAGATGGAGGCAGTAAAGGTAAAAGCAAGAATCAATGAAAAAGAAAACAAAGATACAGTAGAAAGAATCAAAAAAGTGAAATGTCAGATGTCTAAAAAATAAAAACAGAAATCTCATTAAAGAAAAGGGACACAATTAGAGAGAGATACAATAAAGATAGAGAAGGCAGGACAATACCACCAATAATATTTTTTCCAATAAATTTTTAAATCAGATGAAATGGAAAAGTTCCTAGAAAAATATAACTTACTACAAGTGGGTATTAAAGAGATTAAAGCAATTACTAAAACTCTCCTCAGAATCAGAACGGTTTTTAGATGAGCTCTATCAAACATTTCGGAAACAGACCATTCCAACCTTTTATTAACTGTCTCAGATACCAGGAGGCGAAAGGACGATACTCCCAAATTCATTCCGTGAGCCCAGTTTAGCCTTGTATCCAAACAAGATATGAACAATAAATAAGTATATTTGTGAAAATAAAACAAATAAAAGACAACAGAATTAAAAAGCTAGATGACGATGGTATGTAAGCTTTGAGTTCCTGGACTAAAGCATCCTAAGCCTTTATATTATTCAGTATGCTTAAAGATACTGATAACTGTTAGAGTTTTAAATGTAAGATGTTAGGGGCACCTGGGTGACTCAGTCAGTTAAGCTTCCAACTCTTGATTTAGACTCAGGTCATGATCTCAGGGTCTTGAGATCAAGCCCTATACTGGGCTTTGTACTCAGTATGGAAACTGTTTCAGATTCTTCCTCCCTCTCCCTCTGCCTCTCTCCCTGGTCATATGCTCTCTCTCTAAATAAATAAATAAATAAATAAATAAATAAAACCTGTAAAAAAATGTAAGCATGTTAAAATTTCAGGGACAACTACTTGAAGACTAGAAATAAATATGTACCTTCTGGATCATTGTAGGGGAGAAAAAAATGAAATGAAGAGAAAAAAATCAACTCAGAAGACTAGAAAGAAAAAAGGTGAACTTTAGAAAAAAAAATGGATAAAATAAGACAGAAGAAATAAAGCCAAATATATTTAGAACCACAATAAAGGTTAAAAGCCTAGATTGATAGTCTAATTTTCAAAAAGTCCATCTGTATATTGTTTACAAATAAAAGTTGATGGAGGTTTTCTTCACCTGGCTTAACTGTCCTAAACTATCTTAATTATGTCTACTCTGCATACTTCAGGTGCCTAACATAATAGAAATTCATAGATGTCTGAGCTAACAAATGTCACAGAAGTCAGAATTAATTTGCCTCCAAGTTTCTTGGAGACCTTCAGAGCCATGTTTTTATTTCATCAGTCACTGTCTTGAGAGTGTGAGATATTTTAGGTCAGCCTGCAGTTCTTTGAGAAGTCTCTCTGGATCTAAAAAAATTGACCACTTGACCAAATACTTGTACAAAGCTCTTCACTGTTACAACACCATGGATCTTGGCATAGGACTTCAGCCTCAAGATGTTATTCTAGGACCTTTTCTGAGGACCGAATTCTTTCTTGGAGAGCCTAAGGGCTGACTTTACTAAAATCCGATTCCACATTTTCTGTCTGCAGTGACATTTAGTTATGTCAATTTTATAATGTCAGGACCAATCTGATTATACAGGCTGGTCGTCAGCTGTCTAGGGCAGCAAAATATTACTGGCATTAAAGTGCTGGGTGACTATTTATGTTGGCAGAAAAAAAATTCTTTTTGAAAGACCACAAAAAAGAAAATAGAGTTGAAAAGAAAACTTTAAAATATAGGAGTTCCTATGCCTTTGCTTCCTTTAAAGAATAAAAGCTGTATGAAGAAGCAGGTCTGAAACTTGAGAATCATGCTGTGCTTCCTTCCTTCCCCAGAAGGAAACTCACAGGGCCAGCTCTAGACCTAGGAAGATTTGAAAAACAGAAAACAGCTTCCCTTTTCTCCAAAAAACATTATTCTGCAGACTGCCACTCTGACATTTTTATGATAGCCAATGGCTGTTAAAAATGTTTAAATTCTCTTTTTATCAAAGTTTAAAAACTGCAAAGCGCATGGGGTTTTAAAAAAAATTAACACAACCCATAAAAAAGAGTTGGCCTAATACCTGAATTGGGTTTCTTAAAAGCACCCTGTTCATTTTTTTTCAGCTCTTTCTTCCAAGAATTACCTATATAACTCTAAATACTACTTTCACTTAGATTTTTCAGTTTTACACATTGTCTGTTGACTTTTTTTTGTTTTTATAATTTTTTTTTAATTTTATTTATTTATGAGAATGCACAGAGAGGAGAGAGAGAGAGACAGAGAGGCAGGCAGAGGGAGAAGCAGGCTCCATGCACCGGGAGCCCGATGTGGGATTCGATCCCGGGTCTCCAGGATCGCACCCTGGGCCAAAGGCAGGCGCCAAACCGCTGCGCCACCCAGGGATCCCTGTTGACTTTTTTTGTATGAACAATGAGCATTTGGAACTCTTATGCGATCACTCCCAGCTTCCTCTTTCCTCTATCCACACAATATGCTTATATAACACTTTTTAATGAAATCAGTAATCAATATTACATTTCAATGGCTGTGAAAGTTTTATTTTACTGCTGAGCAAAATCTGGTTCTATGATTGTATTTTCTTTTTCTTCAAACTTTCCATTTTCCTTGGAATTGACACTGCCTCATTTTTATTTGCTAGATTATTTTTCATGTTCCTATCACAAATCCATTTCAAACTCTTCACAAGATTGATTATACCTGTGCTACTATTTTAAATACTTTCCGATGTGGTAAAACATTGCAGGTAGTCTATCAAGTCCAATTTGCTTCCCCCTGGAAATGTATTTCTTGAATCCTTCTATTCTCCTCTTCTAATCTGGTTGGTGTGATCTGGCTTATTGCAGAGATGGCATCCTAGGACTCCCCCTTCCTTCACTTCTGTATTAGATCCCCTGTTGCCTTAGATTTGCTCTCATTGTTTTTCATATTTACTCTCTGATTTTGCTATGTGACATCATCCTGTAGCTTCCTGAGGTAAAGTGCATGGGAACTGCCAGGTACTCAGATGTCTAAAAATGTGTTTATATTACCTTTGTACTTTTGATAGGTTGACTGGATATGGAGTCTAATTTGTTTTTCAGAATTTTGGAGATGGATCCATTGTCCTCTAGCCTCTAATGTCTCTAATAAGAAGTTTATCGTCAAAAAAAAAGTCTAAAGTCATTCTGATTTTTTAGTCTTTGAAGGCAACTAGTCATTTTTCTCTGGAAACTTTTGGAGCTTTAAGAAAATCTCTGGTGCTTTTTCAATTTGTAACAACATGCTTTGCTTAGTTCTTTTGTTACTCATTTTGCTGGGCTTATCATTTCAATGCTAGGAAATTATCTTGAATTTTTTATTGGCCAAATGTCTTCTTCTTCTGAAGGCAGGCACTAAACCGCTGAGCCACCTGGGCTGTCGTTGTCTTCTTCTTCTTCTTCTTCTTCTTCTTCTTCTTCTTCTTCTTCTTCTTCTTCTTCTTCTTTTGCTTGTTTTCTTGTTTTGGATTGTGGTTGTTCTTCTTTCCTATATCATCTATTATTTAGATGCAGAATTTTGAATTACTTATGTAGTTTTCCAAAATTTTTCATGTTTTATATACTTTTTTCTTAGGGTCTATATTCTGGGAGGTATTCCTCAATTTATCTTCTAGCTCTTCTGATATTTTTAATTTTGTTGACTGTGTTTTGTTTTCCAAGGATTATTTATTTTTCTCTAGTTGTCTTTTATTATTATTATTTTAAAAGATTTATTTATTTTAGAAAGAGAGAAAGTGTGCATGAGCAGGAAGACGGGCAGAGAGAGAGGGAGAGAATCTCAAGCAGACTTCCCTGAAGTCCAGTGGGGGTAGGGCTTGATCTCATGACCCTAAGACCATGACCTGAGTCAAAACCAAGAATCCAATGCTAACTGACTGAGTAACCCAGGCATCCCTATTATTATTTTTTTTTATCAAGTCAATATCTTCTCAAAGCTATCTGTGGATATTAAATGCAGGCTTAAACTTTTTTTTCAACTTTCTGCATTGTTTTGTTTCTCCTGAATGCCAATGGCTTCTTGGATGTCTCTTTATATTAAGAAGCTATTTGGAATATATGTGTGTGCAGGTAGGACATATCTACTAGGGCGTCATGCAAGCTGCATAGCATAGGCCCCGCTCCTGCAGTGAGTAGTATCAAATGTCAGTATATGCAAATTTTTCCCTCATCCTCCACTCAATCTTTTTATATCTCAAGAGAAGAGAATTATCTAGTCTCCAGCCTTGGGGAATATGCCTAGTTGCCTGCATTCTTGGAGTTGAGTCATGGAGAAGTGGTGGGTGTCTCAATATTCAGTATAAGATTTTTAAATTTTATTTTTAAATTTATATACAGTAGCATTCACTTTTTTTGGTTTATAGTTTTATGAGTTTTGACAAATGCAAAGAGTCACAAACCACTGCCACAGTAGAAATAGAACAGTTTCATCATCCTATAAAATACCCTCATGCTTGCCCTTTGTAATCAATCTCTCCTCCAAGCCCTAACCATTAGCAACCATTGATCTCTTCAACATTCCTAAGATTTTGCTTTGGCAGAATATCATATTCATGGAATCATTCATTTTTCACCTTTCTTGTCTAGTTTTTGGCATTATGCATTTGCGATTCATCCATCCTATTACACACATTAGCAGTTCGTTTTTTTTCACTGACTAGTATTCCATTATATGGATGTATCACTGATTGTTCATCCAATCCCTTGTTGAAGGACATTTAGATTGGTTCTAGTGTTTGGTGATTATAAATAAAGCTTCTATAAACATTTGCCTACAGGTCTATGTATGAAAATTTTCATTTAAATCCCACCCTCTAGAAGTAAGATCATATGGTAAATGTATATTTAACTTGTAAAAACCTAACAACTTTTTTCAAAGTGGGTGTACTTTTTTGCATTTTCATTAGCAATGAATGAGTTCCAGTTGCTCCACAATCTCACCAGAACTGGCATTAAATTTTGTTTGTTTTTAAAGTCATTCTGTTAGGTGGATAGTGATATCACATAGTTGTTTTAATTTACATTTCCCTAATGGTGCTGATGACTAATGGTGCTGATCATCTTTTCACATGCCTACTTGCAATCTATATATCTTATTTGGTAGAATAGCTTTTGAAACACTTTGCCCTTGTTTCCTAGGATGTTTGTTTCCTTCTTGTTGAATTTTGAGACTTTTTCATGTATTCTGGATGTATCACTGTTTTTTTCAGATATCTGGTTTGCAAATATTTTCTCCCAGTCTGTGACTTGTTTTTTCATTCTTTTGATAGTGGCTTTCACAGAGCATAAGTTCTTAATTTTAGTGAGGTGCAATTCATCAATTTTTTCTTATATAAATTGTGCCTTTAGTGTTATATCTAAGATTTCTTTGCCTACTCAATGTCATAAACATTTTCTTCTGTATTTTCTTATGCAAGTTTTGTTTTCCTACATGCATTGAGATCTATAACCCACATTGAATTAATTTTTGTAAAGATGTGAAGCATAGGACAGTATTTATTTTTTCATACATGTATGTCTAATTTTTCTAGCAATATTTTTGAAAAGATGATTCTTTCATCATTGGATTTCCTTACCCCTTGGTCAAAATAAATGGACCATATTTGTATGAGTCTATTTCTGGACTTTATGTCTTATTCCATTCATCATTCCTTGAACCAATATCTCACTGTTTTGTTGGTTTAGTGAAATTTAAGGTCAGATAGTATGTGGCCTCCAACTTTGTTCTGCTTCTTCAAAATTGTTGTGGTCCTTCTCTTTCCTTCTCTCCACAGAAATTTTATTTTTTTTAAAGATTTTATGTATTTATTCATGAGAGACACAGAGAGAGAGGCAGAGACATAGAGGGAGAGGCAGGCTCCTTGCAGGGATCCCGATGTGGGACTCGATCCTGAACTGGGAACACACCCTGAGCCAAAGGCAGATGCTCAACCGCTGAGCCACCAAGCATCCCTCTCCACAGAAATTTTAAGTCATCTTGTTGATATCAACATAAATTCCTCTTGGGTTTTGATTGGGATTGCAGTTTAAATATTTGTGGAGGGTATGTGTAAGATATCTCTCAGAGGCTCTTAGATATAGTTGAGAACATTTTACAACAGAGTCCTAAATCAGCATGTGTTTCCAACAAACTTTGACTTGTGACCCCTGCTTCTAGTCACGATGGAGTAACAGGAATTATTTCCTGGTAGGAACAATGACAACAAAAAAATCTAGAAAAGTATATTAGACAAAGGATTCCAAGAAATTGTACATCAAAGAATGAAAAGTAGTTTCCCCTGAGAAGTGGGAAACAAATGGGGTGAGCATTATGCATGACAGAGTTCAGTATCTGGGGATATGAAGTCTGCTAAAGTTTGTAGAATAAAATACCAGAGAGGGAAATGCTGGACTGAGAGAGAAGTCCAGAGATCTCCAGATGTTACCTTTTTAATATTTTTCTGGGTACTGATAAACACCTGCATGTGGGAAAACTACTCTAAGCAGGGGAAAGGACCACTTAAAAAGATTAAAATGAATGTACTTAGTGTTTACATTGGGCCTAAAATAGTACCTGTTGCTACCAGCCAACATGGAAAAACTCAATTCTGGGAGAAATGATAGAGTGCTCAGGATGCTCCTGCCTAAGAATTTGGGTAAATAATTAGGCTTAGATTAGCACTACTCTGAACCTGCCTAACAAATCAGAAAGTCCAGATCCAAACAAATATAACAGTTTTGTTATAACTTAACTGCATCCAAGAACAAAGCTTAAGGAGATTTATAGGCATACAAAAATATCCAGTACCCAACAAGATAAAATTCTTAACTCTTGGCATCAAATCAAAAATTACCAAGCATGCATAGAAGCAGGAAAATATGACTCATAATGAGGAATAAAAACCTGAACCAATCAAAGTGGACCCAGAACTGAAACAGATGCTAGAATTAGCAGACAAAGACGTTAAGACAGTTATTATATCTGTATGCCAGATGTTCAAAGAGCTGGAGGAAAGATTGAACAAGTAGAGACATGATATAAATAAAAAGCCTAAATCATACTTCTGAGATGATAACTAAAATCTCAGAGAAGAAAAAGTCACTGATAAAACTATTGGCAACTTAGACATTGCAAAAGAAATAATTATTAAACTTGATGACACGGCAATAGAAACTAGGCAAAATGAAAAACAGACAAAAACCAAAACCAAAAAACAAAACAAGAATAAGAGTCACTAAGATATGGAATCATTCCAATATTTCAATATGTGAACTTGAAGTTTACAGGAGAAAGAACAGTGAGGTTGAGACAGAAAATATTTGAAAAAATAATGACTGTAAGTTTTTCAAATTTGATGAAAATTAAAACCCATATGTTTGAGATGACCAACGAATGGCAAACAAACAAACAAAAAAACAAATGAACACAGTAACAAAAACGACATCAAAGCACATAAAATCACATTCAAACCATGATAAGGACAAAATATCAAGAGGGGCCAGAGGGGTAAAAAAGACATGGCAAGTAGAGAGAAATAAAGATAAAGATTGCAGCAGATTATTTATTTATTTATTTATTTATTTATTTATTTATTTATTTTTACAAAAACAATACAAGAGGAAAGGCAGTGGAGCAACATCTGGAAAGTTTATTGGAAGAAAAACTGTCAACTGAGAATTCTATACTCAGTAAAAATAACTTTTCAGTTCACACATAAAGTAGAGTTTTTCAGATATACAAAGGCTAGGGACACTTGGGTGGCTCAGGGGTTGAGCCTCTGCCTTTGGCTCAGGTCATAGTCCCAGGATCCTGGGATCCAGTCCCACATCAGGCTTGCTGCAGGGAGCCTGCTTCTCTCTCTGCCTGTGTCTCTGCCTCTCTTTGTGTCTCTCATGAATAAATAAATAAAATTAAAAAAAAGATATACAAAAGCTGATAAAATTCATTATCAACAGAGACACAATACAAGAGATATTAAATGAAGTCCTTTAGACAGAATGAAAGCACCAGATGGAAATATGGTTATACACAAAGGAATGAAGAACATTGGAAATAGTAACTAAAAGGACTTTTTCCTGTTTACTTAAATATCTGTGAAGGATATTTGACTATTTACACAAAAACAATAACAAGGTATTATGAAGTTTAAAGCATATGTAGAGGGCAGCCTGGGTGGCTCAGCAGTTTAGCGCTGCCTTCAGCCCAGGGCATGATACTGGAGACCCGGGATCGAGTCCCACGTTGGGCTCCCTGCATGGAGCCTGCTATTCCCTCTACCTGTGTCTCTGCCTCTCTCTCTCTCTCTCTCTCTCTCTCTGTGTCTCTCATGAATAAATAAACAAAATCTTAAAAAAAATAAAACATAGTAGATATAAAACATATGATTGCAACAGCACAAAAGACAGGTTGGCTGAAATGGAAGTATACTGCTACTGTCCTTTTATGACATGTGATGTGATATAACATCACTCAAAGTTAAGGATAAGCTAAAGGTGTATACTGAAGATAAGTTAAAAATGAGTACTAAAGTTCCTAAAGCAACTACTTAAATTACAAAATGAAGAGTAAAGGAGATAAAATAGAACTATAAAACTATTTTATTAATTCAAAAATATGAGTAATGAAGAAAATGAGAACAAACAGATGGGACACATAACAAGATGATAAATTTAAATCTCACCATATAACTAATCACATAAAATTAAAGGGTTTAAAAACTTCAGTTAAAAGGCAGAGACTTTCAGAATGGCCAAAAAGCATGACCTAACTACTGGCTGCCTACAAGAAACCTACTTTAAATATATTACAGTTAAGAGTAAAGAAATGGAAAAGGATATACCATGCTAATATTAATCTAAAGACAGCTGGAGTGGTTTATTAATATCAGACAAAGTAGACCTCAGAAAAAAAGAATATTATGTTGGATAAATGATAATTTCACAAGGATAAAAACTTTAATTCATCAAGAGGACATGAAAATCCTAAAATTTTATGTACCTAGTATAAAAGCTTCAAAGTATATGAAGCAAAAAACTTACAGAACTGATTGGTGAAAGAGACAAATCCACAACTGCAATCAGATAATTAAATCTAACTGATAGGATAAGTAGACAAAATACTACTAAGGATGTATAACATTTGAATAACACTATAAATCAACCTGATCTAATTGATATTTATAGAAAACTTTAACAGCAATAGAAGGCACAGTTGTTTTAAATGCATATGGAACATTTACCAGGACAGATTGAGTTTTGGACCATAAAAAAGTCTCAACAAGTTCTCAGACCACAGTGGAATTAAGTTAGAAATCCATAACTGGAAGTTTCTGGAAAATTCTGAATATTTAGGTACTGCATAACATACTTCTAAATAACCCATGGGTTAATTAAGATATCAAAAAGAAATCAGTAAGTATTTCTTAAGTAAGTGAGTAACAGAAAATATCAAACTATGTGGGATACTATTCAAGCAGTAATTAGAGGGTGATTTATAGCACTAAATGTCTATATTATTACATAATACAATTCTCAAATCATTGAGCTCAGTTTCCACTTTAAGAAACTAGAAAAAGAGCAAATTAAACCCAAAGTAAACAGAATATAGGACATGATTAAAGATTAGAATGGAAAACAAAGAAACAATATAAAAAATCAGTGAAACAAAAAACTGATTCTTTGAAAAAAAATAAAATTGACAGCCTTATTTATTAGAAACAAAAAGGAGAAGACAAAAGTTACTTGTATCAGGAATAAAAAAGGAGACATAATTGCAGATTTTACAGGTAACAAGTGGATAGTAAAGAAATATTATGAAGACCTTTATGTCAATAAATTTGACAATGTTGAAGAAATGAACAAATCCTTTGAAAGACACAAAGCACTAAAGCTCTCACTCAAGAAAAGAAGTCAGATAACCTGAATAGCCCTATAACTGTCAAAGTTATTGAATGTATAGCTAAAATCCTCCCTTAAAAGAAAAATCTTATTTTCATTGGTACATTTTACTAAACATTTGGGGAAAAAAACAATACCAAATCTCTATGAACTCTTCCAGAAAATTGAAGCAGAGGGCATACTTTCCATCTAATTCTATGTGGATGACATGCCCTTGTACCAAAACCAGACAAATGTGTTACAAGAAAAAAAAAAAAAGAAAACAATATACCTAGTGGACATAGATGTAAAATTATTAACCAGACTAGCAAATCAACTGAACAAGGTATATTTATTTAAAAATATATTGTGACCAAGTGAGGCTTATCCCAGGAATACAATGGTTGGTTTAACATTTGAAAATCTATCAATATAATTCATAATATTAACAAGCTGAGAAAGAAATGTCATCTGAATATCTCAATATACACAGAAAAAGTATTTGGGGAAATTCCATTTCTGATTGAAATTTTTTTCTTAACTTGGTAAAAGGCATATATGACAAATCTGTAGCTGATAT
The DNA here is from genome assembly GCF_011100685.1 of Canis lupus familiaris. Taxonomy (NCBI): domain Eukaryota; kingdom Metazoa; phylum Chordata; class Mammalia; order Carnivora; family Canidae; genus Canis; species Canis lupus. The sequence continues at coordinate 7,466,721 of NC_049223.1, read as the reverse complement.
CACCCTGAGTGGTGAAGGACTGAATGCTTTCCCCCTAAGATTAGAAACAAGGCAAGAATGTGCAATCTCACTACTTCAGCAGATCATTACATGGAGTTTCTAGCCAGTGCAACCAGGCAAGGAAAAGAAATACAAGGCATCAAGATCAGCAAGGAAGAAGTAAAACTGTTTTTATTCACATATGGCATGATTGTCTATGGGGAGAGTTTGAGGAAAATGCATAGAGAAGTTACTGGAACTAATAACAACTTAGAAAATTTGCAAGATACAACATCAATATACAAAAGTCAATGTGTTTCTGCATATTAGCAATGAGCTATTAGAAACTGAAATGAAAAAAATATCATTATGGCAGTATCAAAATTATGAAAGATTTGAGATTGAGTCTGACAAGCAAAGTGCAAGATTACAAACCATGCTAAGAAGAATTTGAGGTAGATTGATTGATTGATTTGGTAGATTTAAGTAAAAGGTATATTGTGCCCATGTGTTAAAAGACTTAAAACTGATCAGATATCCATTCTCTTCAAATTGATCTATAGATTCAACATAATCCCAGTGTAGAAGGGCAAGGTCTGGGCTAACATTCCACTAACACTTTTAAGCCACATCGTAGAATTGGCTAGAGGAGAAATATAGCCATTGTTGCCACTGCACTTGAAAAGACTTGCCTTGCAATCTCAGCTTCTGCTAAAAGCCAAAAGTCTTTGCCATCTCTCTCTCTAGTAAATTGGATGCTCTGCACAGAGGTGGTTTCTCATGCTGCTTACTTATGGACTGAAGTCCCCTTGAGGGTGTAACAGACTACTGACACCAAGTTACTTGCTTGTGCTCTAGCTGCAAAGGAGGTTGAACAAGTGAGATATCCACATATTTAATCTCAAAAAGGTGAAACTCACAAAGTGGAACATTTCCCCAAATTAGAAAGGTGTTGGAAAGTGTTGGGAAACCAGAAACATGACATATGTCCCATATATAGGCCAAATACTAAAAATAATCAACATAAAATAATTGGACTTTAGCTGTATTTTTAAAAGTAACTACCTACATTAGAAGTATGGGAATCCTTTCGTTAGTCGTCAAGGCAAGAAAAGCCTGTATTTTGATCCAGGATGTATGTTCATCTCCACTTCCAAAAATGTGGATGCAGGTGGCAGTCAGAAAGACAAAATATAAGAAAAAAGACATAGCCTAAGGGATGTGGAAAGTCTTCATCAAAAATCTAAGAAGGAATGACCTATTTCCTTTTGCCGGATCTGCATTGTTTTCCAGGGAGTCATAGAGACAGTGGGGACCAGGGATCATATGCAATTAGCCCATGATCAGACATGTAAATCTTGTATATCTATCAGTGAGCCCTACCTTGAATCCTGAAGCTTAGGTAAAGGAAGTGCGGGAAATGAAGTTTGTGGCTTTCCAGCATCTCCAACTCTTTGGGGGTGGGATGATGAATGAGTGAGTCAATGAACAGTACTAGCCACCAGTGGCCAAGAGGAAACTCATACAGATGCTCACTCCATTCTAAGAGAGAGGAGGTGTCTAATGGAGCTGGGCTGCAGCAAGGAAGGGGTCATTTTGAGAACCATAAACGTCTATCATTCAGATGATTCACTCACACCCCATCATCTTGTGTCAGCTACTTGGAAAGAATTCTAATAGAAATGAATGAGCCGTTTCACGGAACCGTTTCTAACTCCCTAAGCAAATGGAACAGCGCTGCTATGAGCCTCAGTACTGAGGTGCATATACATGAGGGAGGGAACTTTCCTTCAATGGAAACACAGCAGAAGTAGGATTGACTATGAATATGATTGGCAAGAGGGAGCACCAGCTCTATCCACTGTGGCAGCATGGCAAACCTGACGCAAGAGGCCAGCTAAGTGGAAGAGCACACCACGGGGAGGTGGCTCTCATGCCATCAACAGCAGTTCAGAGGGCACATCCCCGGTCCCCTGGACCACCCAGGAACCAGACAAGAGGGAAACCACATGTTCCTCAAGGTAGCTGAGAGTAGCTTTTCATGAATATAGCTTAGCAATGATTGGGGTATAGAGGGTTAGGGGCTGCTGATTAAAAGTGATAGGAAGATAGATTCATGCTTCAGGAGCCCTGAACAAGTCTTCTGCCTTTTTATGCACCCTTGGATGAAGAGGAGGAAGGGGAGGAAGGACCAGGGATGGAAAAGTACTGACTCAGAGTTGAGAAGAATGCCTTGGTCAAGGTTCCATAAGGAGGTTTCTAAATGGAGGTGTTTATGCTGGGAATACAGATGAGGGTGGGCATGGCTGGGCCTTGGGGACCCTGAATCTTGGATTGCAACTGCTTCTGGAAAACTGAAATGCAGTGGCTGTGTCACCAAGACTGGTGTGGAGAGGACAGCTTCCCCTCCACAGGACCTGCCAGGCAAAGCCTTGGTAATCTCTCCTTGGCCCTGGAAGATCCCATGTAGGATTGTGGCCTGGAGCTGGACTCCTCAGGACGATGCAACGAATGCTCTTTAGGTGGAGGACTGGAGTCTTGTAATAGAGTGTGGGGGTGGGATTATATAAATGCTCTATATGTGTGTGTGTGTGTGTGTGTGTGTGTGTGCCTATTAAGTCTCCACTTTTATGGTGGCCTGGACAAACAGATTACATATTTTTAGATTACATCCACTTAAAGCTATATAAAAAACTTTTTTTTAAGCCAAGAGGCTTTTTTAAAGCCAAGACTTACCCATAAAGAAATAAATGTACTATTCTTCAAAGCTTACTTGCTTATTGTTCTCCAAGACTGCCAATAATGCCTTAAGTTATAACAGGGATGTTAACAATGACTCTGGTGCCTGCATTTTTCTTCTAGAACTTCTGAAATCCTTTTAAAACAACAAAAACAACAACAAGAAACAGGTGAGGGGAAAAGCCCCAAGAGCCAAGCACTAACTCTTCTTGAAACATGTCCAAAGAGGTGGCCCATGAAGCAGGTAGTCACCTTCTTCCCAGCTTTGGGTATTTCTGCTAGCAGAGAAAGTCACAGAAATTACCATTTCCCTGCATGGGCAGTCTTCTGTTTTCTGAATATCCAGAAAGAGCTGCACCAGTTCAACAGAGGTAGAACATATTTTTGAACTCATCACTCCTGTGGCATCCTCAGAGGTCATGCCTGGCCTAGAAGTTTGGTTTGGTATTTTTTTTACATGGGATTTCTGGAATCTTAGGTCGGTTAGAACTTTTTCCTCTAGATCACCAAGGATTTGGTGAGCCCTTAATTCTGGACACTGAGTCACTGTTTCTCAAAATATCTGAAGTACTTTCTGTTTCTCCATCCCTCTTGTAAGTAGACCTCCGGGATGCAAGTTTAAATTCAAGCTGGAACATGTTTCACCTTAAACCCACCTACCTCTGCCACTATAAATATTTCTCCATGGATATATTTTTTCCTGCCCAGGACTGAGTAGCATATAGCCTCCGATGGTGTTTTAAGTAAGAATATACATAGTTTAAAACTTCAGAAGCTTTTGCTATAGAACAGGTACAGTCACTGTACACTTCTTCTTTAATCATTTTAATGGGTATGTTCCAGAGGGCATTTTGACTTGCATTTCTCATTTGCCATGGTGTTTTACACACGTTTCAGGATTAGGTCAAGACAGCTTTTTATTATTAAAAAAATTTTTCTTTTTTAAGCAGCTGCAAGTGAAAACATACACACCTAATGATTATTTTGGTGGATTGGATAATGTTTCAAATGATATGATCTTCCAAAGTCAGCTCCGTGTACTGTAAAAATCAATGGGTTTTGCTCTGCTGGAGAGAACTCAGAGAGCCAGGATTGCTGCATACAGACTCGGGGGCTGTGCCAGAGGCTCTCAGCTCTGTGGCCAGCCAGCGGTTCTTTCTGGGAACTATGCCTTAGGTATTTCTGTGGCAGTGTCAAAGGGATTTTTACTATATGATGCTATATCCAATTAATGCAGAAGACTAAAAATACAGCCTGAGACACTGGAATTTTTGATGGCAGAAGTCTCTGGCCAGGGTTCCCATTTTGGCACATTAGAATAACGTTACTGCCTTAGAAGAAAGCCCCTGGGTACAAAGTGAGAAAGGCAGGGAGCTCCCTCTTCTTAGGTAGTCAAATTATGCGAGGTTTTCCATTTTATGTGGTACTGCTCTTTCAACACCGTATATTTTCAAATGCCATGGGTATTTTTGGGTTCAGAACCTGTCTGCCTAATGATTGAAGCTGGGGGGCTAACTTAATTACCTCAACCTGGCAAATTTGTTGCAGGAAGATATTGGCAGTTGCTGCTTACTGCAAACCAAGAGGTATTTATCAATTGTGTTTTCCCCAGTTTTTTTTTTTTTTTGTTTTGTTTCCTCTTTTCCTCTGAGTTTGAAAATGGGAGGCAGTTAACTGTTTTTGCCAAAAGTCAGACTAATTTTCTGGTTGCTGTTGAATTAGACAGTGAAACCTCAACCCACTTAGCTATGGCCGTTGGTAGTTACCAGTGGCTAAAGCTTACATGAATGCCCCAAGGCCGTAGATTTCTTCCAATAGGTGAGTGTGGCAATCTATAACTCTCATGCTCTCCTTTATGCTCTCCTTTATGTGGGGCAAATTATACACTCCCATCTTCTTGCTCAAGGTACTCCTTTAGGACACAGAAATCTTTTTTTTTTTCTTTTTAAGATTTATTTATTTATTTATTTATTTATTTATTTATTTATTTATTTATTTATAAGAGATACCGAGACAGAGGTAGGGACACAGGCAGAGGGAGAAGCCAACTCTCTACAGGGAGCCAGTTGCAGGACTTGATCTCAGGACCCCAGCATCACGACCTGAGCCAAAGGCAGATGCTCAATCACTGAGCCCTCAGGCATCCCAGGACACATTTATCTTAGCCATACTTAATGCTGGCTGGGTTTTGGGGAGGAAAAGGCTGAAAAGGAGATTACTTTGAATAGTTTGCAACATGAATACAACTTGAGTATCACCCTGCCATTTCTGTATCTTAGAGGTGGGTGGAGGAAAATCACAGGTGCATCTCTCTGCCAGAATATATAGGAACATATTTTTGGAAGATTGTATAATGTAGTGCCCATTATACCATTGGTTTCATGAGATAATTATGAAGCACTAAAGTAAATCAGCATACTCAATTGGTTGAATATGTTAACATTCTAATTTTGTATAGAGGGTGATTACTGTTATTATTATTTATAAAGTACTTTAAGTATACATAATGCTTTATAAACACGTAGGCAGAGGAGGGCTCTGCTCAAAGGTACCTAAGTTCTAATTGCTTGCATTAGACAATCTAAATGAAAAAAAGAAACAATAAAAACAACAACAAAAAAAACTACTCTGTGCAAAAGCAGGAGGAGACCAAGCAGAAAATGGGGTTAAAGAAATAAGTGCTCTAGAAGGACTGAAGGATAAAAGCAAGTGTACTTTCGGACTTTGATTGAAGCTGCTCCATGCCATTCAGGGAGAATCAAAGCACTGTAAGACATCCACTTAAAAGGACTTCCTGGCGCCTCTTAAGAAATTCTAATTGGCTCCTATAAATTCAGTCCTCCCTACTTGTCCAGGTACAAACTCAAAGCATAGCCCACAGGGAGTCACATGGAAAGCAGGAAAAGATATCAGATGGTAGCCTCTTTGAGGGCAGGAACCAAGTCTGGTAAGTACTTGACCTTCTAAATCTATTCTCTTGACCAAGATTTTTCTTGACTTGATACCAGTGATGGGAAAAATAAAAACTTTAGCTCGCAGCATTGTGTCCACACAGAAGCAAATCTATACATAAAAGCACCCCTTATAAGGGCTACCCTTTGAGGAAGCCCTCCCCAAAATTTGAACTGAAAACAACAAACTGACTTTTTACTATTTCTCATTAGGTTGTATAATGTGACAAAAATGTTCTTTGGTGTCAATACAGTCCTTTTAGGATGAGTAGTCCATAATTTATGAAAAAAGCAGATCTAGGGGATGGTCTAAATACTGTTTGAATAGCTTTAGTAAAGTAACATGATAACATATGAACACATGTGTAAGTTAAATGTTGTAATATTTTAAAATAAAATAACACCAGCCAATTCCAGTTTTTAATCACAAAATTATTGTTAATTTGCAATAGTACTTTAGGAATACTACTTATAAATATATCATGTTAATGACTTGTTTTGGCTATGACATTTTTGAAATTTGAATTTATCAGTTTAGGACTTTAACTTTTTAAAAGAAATCAGCCACTTAGATTTTATCTTTGAACTTTACTAGGATTAGAAGTTACTATACAAAGCTATACAGTTCAAATACAAATATATCATGAGGCATAAAATATTAAGAGTAAATCCAAGTCCTGAGAGAAGTTACAGGAAAATGCGAGTGTTTTATACCAATTTTTACTACATCCTGATAACAAATGTTTACACTTTTTTGGTGCTTCCTTTATTATCAGCTATTTTAGGCTCTTTATATCTTTTAAAAAATATATTAAATAATTAGACAGATTTGTTAAAATTATTTTGACCATAATCTCTCTTTATAAACATATATAATAGAAATATACATGATATATGTGTTAACCAGTTTTTTAGGTAAGCCCTATGTGAAATAATTTTTTTCATTTTTTTAGGTTTTTATTTCAATCCCAGTTAGTTAACATACAGTGTTATATTAATTTCAGATATACAATATAGTGATTCAACACTTTCATACTGCACCCTGTGCTCATCATGACAAATGCACTTCTTAATCCCCATTACCTGTCCCCCCGGCCCCCTCTGGTAACCATCAGTTTGTTCTCTATAGTGAAGAGTCTGTTTATTGCTTTGTCTTTCTCCTCTTATTTTCACCCCTTTGCTCATTTATTTTATTACTTAAATTCCACATATGAGTAAAATCATATGGTAATTGTCTTTCTCTGACTTATTTTGCTCACATTATACTCTCTAGCTCTATCCAGGTCCTTGCAAATGGTTAAGTTTTCATTCCTTTTTATGGTTGAGTAATATTTCATTTCATACACAATACACACACACACATATACCACATCTTTATCCACTCATCAATCACTGGACATTTGGGGTACTTTCATATCTTGGCTATTATAAATAATGCTGTAATAAACATAGGGGTGCATGTATCCCTTTTAATTAGTGTTCTTTATTGTCTGGGTAAATGCCCAGCAGTGTTATTCCTGGGCCATAAGGCAGTTGTATTTTTAACTTTTTTAACCTCCATACCATTTTCCTATGTGAAATGATTTTAATCTTCATTCATGTCCCCTTTTCCCCCTTTCCTTTTCTTCCTTTCTTCTTCTTTCTCCTTTTTTTTGGGGGGGGGGGGAGTTGCTGCAGAAAATGAGAAAATGAGAAGTTGAATCAGTTGAATCCTATAAATTCCAGAACTTGTTTTGCTCTGGAGATGGCTTCCTGGAAAACAGAATTATGAGTCTCCATAGTTTTGCCAACATGTATTTGAGAAAAGGTTTTGTTTAGAGGCTTTAATGGGTACAGAGTGTGTGATAAAAAGCTGCTTTTAAAAAGTGCTCCCTCTGAAAACCCCCTAACAGAGGCGTTCTGACTCCTAATAGAGCTATTCCTTTTTTGCAAACATGATATTTCATAAACATGATATTTTGACGCTATAATAGCTATGGACTGATGTATATGTGTATATAATTTTCCACCTGGTTCCTGGACTGTGCCTGGTAATTGAACTGCCTGGCCATAGGTATTTTGTGTTTGAGAGCATGGTCACAGAAACATTGGCCTGCAGCCTATTGGGCCATATTGGCAGTGCCTGGACCAGTGTGAGCTGTCCTTGCACTGATTAGGGCTTGCAAAGTCCAGGTCAAGTTGAGCTAACAGTTCTTAACTTATCAGAAATGCACGCACCCAACTTAAATGATTTGCTGCATTCTGACCTATGGGAAAAATATTTGTAATGCACTTTGGACAGTGCTTCTGCGTTCAAACACCAAACTTTTAAAACATGTAAATGTCAGTTGACAAACCTGAAAATATTTTTATAGATAAGATCAGCAAATAATGTTTCTCTGGACCATTTAACCCCAACTCAGTCATTGACAGTTATCTTTTTAAGAAGTGATTTTTTCCCCTTTCCTCTCCTTTTCATTTCATATATAAATATATATGTATAAATATATATAAAAGATAGATATAGATATAGATAGCGTATATTTTGTTTCACATAGCCGGCGCGAGAACACTTTAAAACACTTAGGTTTTCAATGTAGTTATTTTATACTCTTTAAAAGACAATTAATTCAATCAACATGTATTTATTAAGTGCCTGTCATTTACCAGGCACTGTGTTGCCTCCTATGAAAAGACAAAATTCCTGCTCTGAAGGAGATTTTGAATTTAGAAAAGAGACAGACCTGCAAACAGCCAATCACATTAGAATGTGAAAAAAAGTTATCCTGGAGCTGTGAACAGAATATAATAGGAAATCAAGGAAGGAGTACTTAGGCCTGCCACATTAAATAGCCCTTACTTACTTTGCTCTGTCAGCCAGCTGTCATACTTATTAAGATAGCATTACTAATTAGCTGTTGACATTGAACACTTGGAAGCAAAATTGTGCCCCAACTTAGAAGGTTCATACATACCAGTGTGGCTGCCACTTTACAATCTTGTTTTCAAACCATTCCTTTGTCAATGACTTGCTTATTCCCACACTGTTAATCTGAATTAACATTTTTAGGAACAGTGATTCCTGCTGAGGAATCACTGTTTCTGAAACTTGCATAATTAGGATCTACTTATGTAACTGCTTTGTGATGACAGGGTGTTTTCAAACTTACATTAAAAAAAAAATAAGGATGATTGCAAGAGGACCTAGAAGCTGATACCCTATGTCCTTCTCTGAAAATTTCCTGTTCTTTTAATTAGGAACAATACTGCATTTTTACTTATTTTAATTATTCTATTGAGTAAATCCAACTAGTAGTTTAGAATATCCATGTATTGTCGGATTAGCTAGAATTCTAATTTTCAAATATAGGAATTCCTGGGACTCTTAAATCGAAGGCAGGAGACCAAGATCTCAAACTTTCTTCTATTCTGTTGAGCTTCCATTTCAGTTTCAAGAATGCAATGAAACTTTCTGCTGCTTCGACCAGAGCTGATCCTAATTCTAGGAGCTTTAAGAAGCTGAAGTTAAAAAGTATTTGTGGACAGAGGATCTTTTTCTCCCATTCTGTTTACTTCCCGCTTCCCACCCTTCACCCTTCCCGTTTTAACAAGTAATTTTAATGAAGACGAGGCATCTGAGAAATCAGTGTTCGGGAAGGAAGACGCCTGCGTTAAAAATCACTGCCACTCAACTGGGGCAGAATTGCTGGCTGCTCCTGCGGTCACTGCAGTGCGCACCTGACAACTCGCTCCGACAGCGGATCCGGCCGCGGCGGGAGCGCATTGCACATTTTGCTCCAGCCGGGAGGCGGCGGGCGGCGGGCACTCGGGCAGGGTACAACCTCGCGGTGCAGAGCTCGGCAAGCGCACGGAACCAGGCACCCTGCCCCAAAGATAGCTGGGTCGCTGCTAAGGGACAAACGCTCCAGGGACAACTTCAGCCATCCCAGAACCTCTTGAAGATCCCTCATGTGGTTCCTCTGCAGAAATTGTCTTCTATTTTTGATCCCCAGGAGAACTTCAGAGAACCAGGAAAGTTGGGTGGCGACGACTTAAGGTCTCTTTCAAGAGTAAGGATTTGGAGTGTGGCCGACTCAAACTGTGGCCTAACCCTGATGATCTCTAGGCCCTCTGCGCAAAGTTCTGACCATCGCATCCTCAGACCCAGAACCCAAGGCCAGGGTATCGAGCATCTAGAGCCCAGCCTGGGCCTTGACCCCCTTCTCTGGTCCCGGGTGCCTTGGTCCAGCTGTGGCGGAAACTCCCCTCTCCCGGTCCCCCCCCCCCCCCCCCCCCCCCCCGGTTCACGCGGGGCAGAAAATTAGATGGGTAAGGCCCGGTCCTCTGGATCCTTTTGCAGCAACTTCTCAATACACGGCGGCCGCGGGCTGAATGTCTGAGCAGAGTAGGCGACAGGCACCCTTGGCGGACCCAGGCGGACTCCTTCCTAGGACCTCTTGGCGGGAGTGGAGGACCCTGAGAAGACCCTTTCCATCCCCATGCGCCTCCTTCCTACTGGGGTGAAAATCAACCCTCTCGCACGGTTTACTCCTCTCTGCCTCCTAAGCCTCCAGCGCAGCTTTTTAAGGGCGTCCAGAGCATCCTGCAACTTTGGGGAAAGAGAGTGCCTAACTCCCGCTCTCCCAGGGTCCCTATCGCGTTAATCCGTTTTCTTCGGTAGCCTCCAAACTCGAGGAGGGTAGCATCCTCGCCCCAACCTGGAAGCGAGCGCCCCCGGCTGTTCGCGGCAGCCCCTCGGCGCCTGTTTGCAGGGAGCTCGGCTTCTGGCTGGTCGCAGATCCAGCTGCGGTTCCGACCAGTTCCCCAGCCTCGCGAGGCACACGCGCGCGTGCACACACACGCGCTCACACTCCCGCTCACACTCTCGCGTCCTCGCTCCCGCACCCCACCCTCCGAGCCGCTCCTCCGCGGGGGGGGGGGGGGGTTGGGGTGACGTCAGGACTGCAGTCCCGAGGAGAGCGGCTGGAGAGGGTTGCGCGCTCCTCGCCTAGGAAGCTGGAGGCGCACTCGGGCAGGCGCCGCTCCCGCGCTCCTCCCTCTCCTCTGCACCCGCTGTCACGCTGCCCGCCCGCGGGGGAGCATCGCGAGCCTCCAGGTGAATTGAAAGTCGTTTCCGGGGGAGGCCGGAGAGGGTGCTGCAGTCCTGGCATGCCCTGAAACTGCAACTCGGACCGAAACGACCCGGCGGAGGAGCGGGCGCGCGGCGCCGTGCGCAGCCTCCCCGGGCTGCTGGAGGCGGCCGCTGCACAGCTCGCCGCGGGGCGCGGCGGCCGCACCTCCGCCCCGGGACTCCGGCCCCGGCGCCGTCGCCCGGGAGAGACCCCCAGCCCTGCGCATTTCGCAGCTGCGCTGGTGCGGGGAATGCGAGCGCGGTGGCCCCGGGTCGCCGCGGAGCAGCTGCGCGCGCGAGAGAGAGGCGAGGCGAGGGGGCGGCAGGCTCGGCCCGAAGTAAGTGCAGCAGAAGTTTGCGTCGGTTTCCCCGCCGCTCCCTGGAGCGAGTGGGAGGCACTTCTCCTCCCCTCGTTCTCCGAGGATGCGGAGGGCACACTTACGAGGCAGTCTCGCCCGGGAGGGAAAGTGAGCGTTGCCCGAGGGGGCGAGCACCCCGGGGGGGCAAAGGCAGGGAGGGTCTCCGACCGGGCGAGGGGTGCCAGAGGGGGAGACCCCAGCGGGGCCGCGGGACGCGAACGCAGCCCGACCCGGGAGCTCTCGAGGGGGGTGGGCGGGGAGCGTGCAGGTGGAGGTAGTCACGGCCTCCTCTGGTGACCTTGGCGCCCCCCCTCCCCCAGCGGCGAGCCGGGGGTTGTCAGAGGTCGCCGACAGCGCGACGCGGACCTCGCGTGGCTTCTCCCCGGGGCTGCGCCCAGGCCGTCGCGCTCCCGGACGCCGGACGACCGCGCAGGAGGAGCGAGCAGCGGCGCGAGGCGGCGACGCTGGAGGGCGGGGGCGCCGGCGAGTCCGGACCCGGCGCTCGGGGCGACGAGGTCTGAGGTCTTGCGCGACGCTCCGGCCCCGACGGACGAGCCCCGGGTCGAGGGAGGAGGCGGGGGTGCAGCTTCAGGTCGCGGCAGTGGCCTTGCGCGCCTCGGGGGCCCCGGGTGGCGGCGCCCGTCCTTGCGCGGCTCCTCGGAGGGCGAGCGCGCCTGCAGCAGGCTGGCCCCCGGCTGCTCCCCCAGGCCCCGGGCCCGCCGCCGCCCCCCAGCTCCGCAGGCTCTTCCCGCCGCCGCCGGCCTGCCCGACACCCGAGCGTGCAGCTCGCTCGTTCCCGGGGCACGTTCAGCTCTTTTGGGCTCTCTCTTCGCTAACCGGGCTCCCGGAGGAGCTTCTATCCTTTAACCTACCCAACTTCTAATGGGAAGAAAAGTTCACGGAAGCCGCGCGCCTGCCACAGAGCAGAGCCCCGCAGAGGGCGCGGGGGGCGGGGGGGGGGGGCGCCGAGGGCCGGCTCGCCATCCCCCTTCTCACCTGGGGGGGATCTCAGGGAATTTTATGCGAAACGTGCAGCGATTATTCCGGGAAGGCAACGAAGGCATCTTCTTCCAGAGTAGGAGTGTCTGTGCCCAGGAAACCGGTATCCAGCTTCTGGTACCTAGGGCAGATCGACTTTGGAGGAAGAAGGAGATGGTTGATTAAATCTCAGCTTTTAAAAAATCATTCACGATGCATCCCGATTTCCCAATTTCATTTACTCAGATTCATTCATTTATTCATGCAAAAACATTTTATGGGGCTCAGTATGTGCCAGGCATTGGGTTAGATGCCAGGGCGACAGAAACAACTGACTGTGGTTCCAGGACTCAGAGAGCTCACGGTCTGTAAGATCAGTGGTCGGGAAAGAAGATGGGAAAAATACATGTCCTACAGGGAAGGGCAGGTGCTACCTGGTTTTCACCACAGTGACTCACTCTCGGCTCAGGAACTGGAGATCAGGATCTGCTAGGTTTCATCCTCCCTGAAGGCAGGGTCACTATATCTTTCACGTTTGACGCTCAGAGGCCAACACTGTGCCAGCCACATAGTAGGTCATCACCAAAGTCTGTTAAGTGAATGGATGAAGAGATAAATTATGCATAGTGAAAAGTGTCTTTTAAAAAATATTTTTTAAAATTTATTTATTCATGAGAGACACAAAAAGAGAGGCAGACATAGGCTGGGGGAGAAGCAGGCTCCCTGTGGGGAGCCTGATGCGGGACTTGATTCCAGGACTCTGGGATCACGCCCTGACGTGAAGGCAGATGCTCAACCACTGAGCCACCCAGGTGCCCCTACTACTGACCTTTTGACCAGTAGTAAAAGGTCAAAGGTTTTGTGGGGGTAACTGAAGCCTTGGAAAGTGAACCTATGTGTTTTCTACTTTAACCCAATGGAAATTAGCAGGACCCAACTCAGTGTTCTCTCTCTGAAATACATGCATCTCTGTAGATATTTGGATTATAAGTTTTTTAGAGCAAAACCTCGGTTAATTACCATATGGAGGCCATGCTGCCATGTTTGTGTGGATATGTTGGTGATTTGGATGTGTCTAGAACAGATTGATGAAGGCATACTTTATAATTACCAAAATAATTCCTTCAAATGTCTTATAATATTTTGCTACTTAATATGCACATTTCTACTCCTGTATTTTAGCCATATTTAATTTAAATTTGATTAAAATGTTTATATATAGATTTTACCAATGAAGATTAAACACGTATGCAGAGTCTCCTTGGGCTAAAGTAATTGAACTCATTACACAGGTAGAAGGTGATAAATTCCCAGGTGAGTGATAAGGGTTTTATCTCCATTAATTTAATTTTATTACTTTTACCAGGAGACTAAAACTTCATATTTTTTCATTATGTGTGCAACAGAGTTACTCTTTTTAAAACCAGTATTTGTCAACAGTAATAATAATTTGGCAATTTGAGTCAAGAGTTTATAGGCAATAATCCTGGATTTAGTTATTGGAACCTTTGTAGTGCTATGGAGTTCCAGAATTTTTATAAACCCCATTTTCTCTACTTATGAAACAAGATTATTTTACTTAAATGATTTAATTAGGCATTTAAAAACAAAATATGTCGGGACACCAGGGTAGCTCAGAGGTTGAGCATCTGCCTTCAGCCCAGGGTGGGTCCTGGGACCGAGTTCTGCTTTGGACTATCCTTGAGGAGCCTGTTTCTCCCCCTGCCTGTGTCTCTGCCACTCTCTCTGTGTCTCTCATGAATAAATAAACCATCTTTTTTAAAAAATCAGAATATGTTAATGTAGAGTATGTTATTTTTAGACATTGTAATCCGTGGTTTATGTCATTAATTTAGTATACCAACACTGACAACCAATTTGTAATTAATAAATAGAAAATACCCATATTTTCCATTATTAGGTATTTTGAAGATGTTTTGGGATATTATCAAAGTTCTAGGAAGACTATTGTGATTGTGGACAATGTACGGTGATTAAGAACTGTATTTTAGACATGAATATAAATGAATACTTTAAAAGGTAGCTAAATGTTAAGATTCTTTAACCAAACACTGAACTGTTTCTTTTGTTGTGGATATTTGACGTGAATTATTATTATAATTGCACTGTTAGATCAAATGACTCTTTCAATGACTCTTGCAGATTTGACAAGGAGTCCATTCTAGAGGGCAGGACTTTATTTTGGGAATGTAGTTAGGGTTAACCTTAATGCTGAGGTTATAGGAGTGTGAGGTCATTAATTACTGAGTTTAGAAATTATCTAGCTTTGTTTTTGCAGGTGAGAAAGCTGGGGCCTAGAAAGGTGAAGGATGTAAATCTCCCAGGATCACATTCACATGCAGAAGAGTCCCAATATAGTGTCCATTGTAGGCTTGACAAGGAGTCACGCCCTCGGGGCACCGAAGCACAGGGGCAGTTTAATGGATCTGCTATCTTTGGATTTCCTCTTTCCTCTTTCCAGCTCGCATCCTCTCTTCTGTCCCAAGTCTGAGAGGGGGTCCCACCTGCTAACCTCCTCCTCTCTCTGTTCCTGCTGCTTTTCCAGGAGCAGTGAAGGACTTGGTCAGGGGTCCAGGTCCATGACTTCCAGCCTCACACACAGGTCTCAATCCAGGCAGAACTGTGGTGTAAGTGAAGTTTGGATTGGGTGCTTCCCACATATACTTTTCTACATTTTGATACCACTGAACATCACAGGATCATAGTTTCAGAGCCAGAAGGGGCTTTGGAAATCATTTGGTCTTTACATTGATTGTCTTATAGAGGAGGGCACTCTAGCCTGGAAAAGGTTCTGTGACAGTCCATTACAGCCATTGTGCAGGACTTCGTGAATCGAGCTCTGATTCTCCTTGGCTGTTGTGTTCTGTCCCCACTGAATGGCACTGGTTGGTGTTTTATCACTCCATTAACATAAGGGTGTGGGCTCCCGAGAGAGACAACTTGCATTTACTTTATTACACTGTCTCTCATCAGCTCTGCAACCATGGGCAAATACTTAAATTCTCAACATCTTTATTTATTAGCAAATTTTTGTTTTGTTTTGTAAATAGGTATGAATGTTTGCATAATGATCTGTTTACTGCTTCTGCTTTAGGTTGTAAGCTTCATAAGAAAAGGAACAAGTGTTTCTTACTTGCTGCATGTCCTAGACAAAGCACACTGTTTGGCATACAATAAACACTTAGTAAACATTTGTTGAAAAAAGGAATGAATGAAGGAGTGAGTAGTGAGTATATAATGACAGAGTGAAGGAGGGAGATGTCCCTTGGGTAGACATCTTTTTCCTTTTTTTAGATTTATTTATTTATTTATTTATTTATTTATTTATTTATTTATTCTTGAGAGACACAGAGAGAGAGAGGAGAGGCAGAGACACAGGCAGAGGGAGAGAAGCAGGCCTGGAGCCCGACGTGGGACTCGATCCCAGGTCTCCAGGATCACGCCCTGGGCCGAAGGTGGCACCAAACCGTTGAGCGACCCGGGCTGCCCTAGAACTGGAATTCTTAATATGAGAGCCATGTCCTTGTAAGGATTCTAAATGTAGAATACTGTTCTCTTTGCATATCTCTTTCTAGATAGGTGGGACCCTGAAATGCCCCTTCCCTGAGCCTACTTCTCTCCATCACTCCTTCTTTCAGCAGATAACAGATCCATTTTCCTGGCAGCTTGGGCCAAAAACTCTGGAGTCATCTTTGACTCCTCTTTCTTTCCCAGCCAGCATTTAGTGCATTCACAAATCTTGCAGCTGTCCCTTCAAGATACATTCGAAATCTGACCAGTCCTCACCACCTGCCTTGCTTCCTGCCTAGACAAGCCTCTATGATTTCTCACCTGGATTACTGCAGTGGCTCCTCACTTTCTCTGCTTCTGTTCTTGCCCCACCCCAAATTCTAGGTTCCCCACATAGCCAGAGCAATATTACCAACACCAAAGTCAGGTCACACTACTCCTCTGCTTACATTTTACATCCTCCCATCTTACCCTTACATTTCATTACACCTTCCTATTTCTTTCAGAGTAAAGAATATAATCCAGCCCCATCTAGCACTCCTGATTTCTCCTGCTTCTCCACAATCACTATGTTTCTGCCATACTGTTCGATGTCCTTCCGGTCTTCCTGTTCCTACAAGGTAACACATATGCTCTCTCTTAAGCAACTTTGAACTTGTTCTACCCTTTGGAATGCCCTCCCCTAAACACCTGCTTGGCACTCTTACACTCCCTTCAATTTTTTTTTTTTTTTGAGAGAAAGAGAGCACCACAGGGGCACCAGAGCACATGGGTGGCGTGGAGGGGGGGGTGGCTGACAGGGTGGCAGAGGGAGAGGAGAGCGAGAATCTTTAAGCAGGCTTCACCTCAGCAGGGAGCCTTTCCTGGGGCTTGACCTCACAACCCCAAGATCATGACCTGAGCCGAAATCAAGAGTCAGTTGCTTAACAGACTGAGCCACCCATGCTCCCCTTCAAATTTTTTCTTAAATTCCTCTTCTCAGTAAGGCTTCTCTTGGCTACCCTATTTAAGATTACACCCCTCTAACTTCCAAATCCCTCTCTCTTGTTCTAATTTCCCTTTTAGCTCTTGTGACTATAAATACTGTATATCCTATCCAAGTATGATTTGTGTTTCTCTGTGCACCTGGCATATAGTACATGCTTAATTAGTGTAAGACATTATTCTTATGGTGTCATCTATGGTCTCTTGGCCTTTTAGTCTCTCCTTTGACCAGGATTGTGGTCAGGGACAGAATTTTGCCAGGATCTTTAGCTGTTATATTTGGAAATGACCTTGAAGGAATCCCAATGGTTGTTTACATCTGCTGCTAGAAATAATTAGGACATAAAATGCAGTTATCTCTCTAAGATATGGCCTAATCATTTCCATGAAATACCTTTTGACCTGGGGCTTCTGGAAGGTTGCTGCTGTAAGGTCCATCCTTAGGGCGACAGTATCACATTTTATCATGATGTCCATGAAAGTCCTTTCTAAATGGGGCAAGGATCTTCTTCCCCTAAGGGATCACACTGTCTTTCTTTCTTTCTTTTTTTTAAAGATTTATTTATTTATTTATTTATTTATTTATGAGAGAGAGAGAGGCAGAGACACAGGAGGAGGGAGAAGCAGGCTCCATGCCGGGAGCCTGATGTGGGACTCGATCCTGGGACAAAGGCAGGCGCTAAACCGCTGAGCTACCCAGGGATCCCCACACTGTATTTCTTAAATGGCATTGTCTATGGGAGGCTGGGGAACGTGGCATTCCAGGAGTCAAGAGTGGAGGTCAGGGCTAAATTGGAAAACAGAGCTGTTTCTGGAACATTATTTCTTAATGGATTCACTTACTGAAGTCAGGATTAAGAACATGAGCAGGAACAGAGAGGGACTTTGTAGATCATCAGTTGACCACCCAGGTTGCATTTTCACTGCTTTTCCTTTTCTTGTCTCTTGCTACTGGGTTTTCTTCTTGCTTGTTTTAACATCACTATTCTTATTGGTTGTCCTCCTGAGGAGGAATTATGAAGCCCTATCAATTAACCAATGGGACATTATGTGAAAAAATAATAATTAAATAAAATGATCCCTGTAAAGCTATCCCCAGGGCTGGGAACAGCCTGTGCTAAATAACACTCCTTAATTGCTTAATAATAGTCTGTACCCGTTTAATGCACTGTTGACTGAACTGATGGGATGTTTTTATGGGTTCACAGTTCACAGGATACTGTGAGCGGATATAACGCCTATATGTTAAAGTTGGGTACACTATTATATTTCTGCAAAATTACCATACTAAACTCTGCAACTTGTAATCCCTCCTAGCTCAGAGTAGTCTTGAGCTCAGGGCAACTTGTGAAGTTGACTTAACAGGCAGTATTTTTGGTCCTAAGTGCTCATAATGGTTTTACTTTAACAGAGAAAAATGTTGTGTTGTGCCCATTTTTTGCTCTAGAAATAGAAAGAGAGCCTTGGGTTTAGTGCTTGTAGGTTACCAGTTCTGTTCTTAGCACTCTCTGTGACCTTGTCCAATTTACATTAGTTTAGAGTTGCCTTTCTGGAGCCAGGAAAAGTTACCACAGCAGCAAAAATGGAGCCAACAACTTGAACTATAGCCGTGAGAAATCCATTTTCTTATAACTATAAAAGATGCAGCCAAAGCAACTCTTTAGGGGAGACTGTGTATGTGTGTGTGTGTGTGTGTGTGTGTGTGTGTGTGTGTGTGTGTGTTGGCAGGGTTGGGGGTGGTGGTGGTGGTGGTTCGAACTGAAGGATAGAAACTCAAACTATCATCACAATGAAAATAGGGAGTGACTTTTAGCTTTTCAAACAACTAGTATACACATAATTTTTTACCTCGTTTACAAACACATTTTGTTCTGAATGGTTTTTGTAAATAGATTGTTTAGAAATATTCTTCTCATAGAAACGTTGCTAGATGTGGAATTTAGGTTCCCAGATGCCTTGGGAAAAGCCTATTTAATTCATTGTAGAGTGTTAAGAAATGATACTATGTTTGATTTTTTACATGGGAAAATGAGTATTAATTTTTAATTACCAAAATCCTTATTTCTTCATATTACACCATGGAGATCTAAGTTGGCATTTTTGTAAGGAGTCTCTCTCTTGACTCCATACAGATTTGTTCAACAGAACAATGTGGGGTCAGGGGTGCCAGTCCCCAGGCATCAAATATCTGCCTATAACTTTTGACTCCCCCGAAACTTAACTAATAGCCTGCTGATCGATGGAAGCCATATCGATAACATAAAGCCAATTAATATATATGTTTTATGTTATATGTATTATATACTGTATTCTTATAATAAAGGAAGCTAGAGAAAAGAAAATGTTCTTAAGGAAATTATAAGGAAGAGAAAATACACTTACAGTATACTGTACTGTACAAAATCCGTGTATAAGGGGACCCAAGAGTTCAAACCCACATTGTCCAGGGGTCAACCGTGTATTTTGTTATTTACAAACTCTTGAAAACAAGTTTGTAAAATCATGTTAAATTAACAGCATAAATAAATAAAATGCATATCAACATTAAGTATGTAGACATCATTGAGAATTAAGATTTGTGTAAGGCAAATATCAGTGCTGATGTGGGGAGTTAGGATGTTCTAGTTTCCCACACTGAGACCTCTGCTGTGACCCCATTCTACATAAGATGAGGGGGCTTTGTTGAAAACTCTGAGAATTCTGATGCCAGTTTTCTCAATTGCACCTGTGTCCTTCTCATCACCAGATGTAGATGTACCTTGTAGAAGACACAAAACATTTATCCTTTTCTCTTTACTTCGT
Source organism: Canis lupus familiaris (assembly GCF_011100685.1). NCBI lineage: Eukaryota > Metazoa > Chordata > Mammalia > Carnivora > Canidae > Canis > Canis lupus. Next base: position 7,447,288 of record NC_049223.1, on the reverse strand, counting down.
CCTCCTTCCCCTGTTCTGCAGTGTTCCCCTCCTTCCTTTTGGCTTCATTTGCTGATAAAACCTCAGCCTTCTGGTCGTTCAAGTACGGTTATGCAAAGTGGTATCTGCCCACCCTCTAGTGGTGATCAGGAAATCTTCCCTTCCCTTTGCCTCCCCATCTACCCCCAGCTTTATTGAGATGTAATGGATGTAACATTGTGTAAGTTTCAGATGTACAGAGTATACCATCTTCATCATGTCACATAACTACCATTTCTTTTTTGTGGTAAGAACCACAGAATAGACTCTCTTAGCAATCCATTGCCTGGGTTAATGCCAGGAGCTTGTTTTTACCTACTGCAGTCTTGGCAGTGGCTGGGTCTTTAACCTCACAGCAGCTTCCAGAGACTTGGGCCTGGAGATTCTTCTGGCAGATGCATGAGTATCTGAGTGTCCCAGAATAGCAGGGGCGGGGGGCAGGAGGATCAGAGATAGTCATTGTGAAACTCTAAGGTTTCTTTCGAGGACCCCAAACATTGCCCTATGTACTTCCCTATCTATTCCACTTCTAGTTTTGTACCATGATATCCTACAGACAAATTCCCAATGGACCAGAAAGTAGGTTCAGAGCCTCTTCTTTACCCTCTCTTTTCTGAAAGTATAGAGGGGATAAGATTTTCAGAAGGTTTCATTTAAAAGTGTGCTGGGTCTCTGGAAGAGGGAAAATTGTAATTAGTTTTACTATAGTCAACGTCACCATGCCATCAACTGGCTCACAGAACTCATGAAAATTTAATAATTAGCTCTCACGAATCTGTACAAGCTGGCTTCCACAGTCTGCTCTTCTTATTATGAACAATGATGTTTAAAAAAAGGATATAACTTTTCCTCTTGTCTTCTAATCACCCTCCACCCTGCATGCTTGCCTTTTTCACTCAATGAATCAGAATAAAATTATATAGATCCAAGAGTCATCATATTTGTTTTATAAAGGTTCAGATAGTAAATAAATATATTGGATTTTGCAGCCCACATTTGGTTTTTGGTCACATACTCTTTTTTTTTTTTTAACAACTCTTTGAAAATGTAAAAACTGTTCTAAACTACAGGGCAGGGCAAAAACAAAAATACACTGAAGGTTAGATTGGGCCTGTGGATCTTAGTTCGCTGACCCCTGGAGTAAATGATCAGGATATATCTTTGGAAATTTTAATTTAAGAAGTTTGAAATTTATAATTTATAATATATAATTTAAAATGATATATATTACAAATTGTATTATATATATTTCAAAGAAAAAGTCCAGACTGGGTGAAGTTATCCTGAACATTTTACTGGAGGACAGTAAATGGGGTTTACTGGGGTCTCTGTTGGAAGAATGAGGTCTCTGGGAATTGAGGGCGGGCAGAGGTGAGGACACACACTGAAGATGGTGAGCCCTGATAAATAAGGAAGAGCATGGCTTCAGGGAATGTTTTTTTTTCTTCTTTCTTTAAAAAAAAAAAACAACAGTTTTATTGAGATATAATTCATATAATATAAAATTCATCTATGTAAAGTATACAATTCAATTTTTTTTTTTACTGAATTCATAGGATTCGTGGTCACCACGATCTCATTTTAGAACATTTCCGTCCCCCCAGAAAGAAACTCATACTATTTGCCATTCCCTTCCTACTTGCCTGCCTGCTGTGCCAGCTCCTGGAAGCCATGTACCTATTTTTAGTCTCTGTGGATTTGTCTATTCCTGACACTTCGTGTGAATGGAATCATAAATAGGTGGCCTTTTGTGATTGGCTTCTTTCACTTAGTATAATGTTTTCAAGGTTGATCCATGTTGTATCAGCACTTTATTTCTTTTTATTGCCAAATAATAGTCCATTACGTGGATAGATCGCATTTTATTTACCCGTTCGTCAGTTGATGGATATTGGGGTTGTTTCCAATTTTTGGCTATTACAAACTATGCTGTTAGGAAGAGTTGTGAGCAAGTCTTTGTGTGGATATACATTTTCATTTCTCTTGGGTGGATATCTAGGAGGGGAGTTGTTGAGTGCTATGATAACTTAGGTTTAGCATTTTGAGGAACTGGCAAACTGGTTTCCAAAAAGGCTGCATCTTTTTACATTCTCACCAGTGGTATAGGAGGGTTCCCTTTTCTCCATATTCTCGCCAACACTTGGCTTTTGTTTTTGATTACAGTCATCCTAATGGATGGGAAGTGTATCTCATTGTGGTTTTGATTTGCATTTCCTTAATGGATAATGTTGAAGGATAAATGTCTATTCAAATACATTGTCCATTTTTAAAAAAGATTTATTTATTTATGTATTTGAGAGAGAGAAAGAGAGAACATGTGCATGTAAGGGTGAATAGAAAAGGTGGGCAGAAGGAAGCAGACTCCCCACTGAGCGCGGAGCTTGATGCTGGATCCAGGCTCCATCCCACAACAGACCTCAATCCAGACCTGAGCTGAAATCAAGAATCAGATGCTCAATTGACTACACCACCCAGGTGCCTCACATGGTACATTTTGAAATAGAGTTGTCAGATATATGATTTGCAATATTTTCTCCTTTTATGTGGGTTGTCTTTTCACTTTAATGATGGTTTAGTTGGCGGCACAGAAATTGTGATATTTTGATTAAGTACAATTTATCTATTTTTTCTTTTGTCACACAAATCCAAATTCAGTAACATTCATTCTTATGTTTTCTTTTAAGTGTTTTGTAGTTCTAGCTCTTGCTTAATTTAGGTCCAATACATTTTGAGTTAATTTTTGTGTATGGTGTGAGGATAGCATCCAACTTTATTCTTTTGTATGTAGATATCCAGTTGTCCCAGCATTGTTTGTTGAAGAGTTGAATTGTCTTGGCATCCTTGCTAAAATCAATTGAACATAAACAGGGGGGTTATTTCTGGACTTTTAGTTTTATTGCATTTACCCATCTATATGTCTATTTTTATGTCAATGCCACATTGTCTTGAATACTGTGGGTTTGTAGTAAATTCGAATTGGAAAGTGTGAGTCCTCCACCTTGCTCCTTATTTCTCAAGATTGTTTTGGCTATATGAGTCCTTTGAATTTCCATATAAATTTTAGGATCTGTTTGTCAAATTCTGCTAAAATAGCTAGTGGGGATTTTGGTAGGAACTATGTTAAATCTGTAGATAGATCTGAGGAGTAATACCATCGAAACAATACTAATTCTTCTGACACATGAACACAGAGTGGGTTTCCATTTATTTCGGTCTTAATTTTTTCATCAATGTTTTGTAGTTTTAAAAGCATAATTATTACACCTATTTGTTAAATTACTCTTTAGTATTTTTTCCTTTCCATTCTGATTATTTGCTTTCTTCCTCTCCCCCTTCCTCATTTTCTCCCTCTTTTCCTCTCTTCTTTCCTTCCTCCCTCCCTTCCTCTCTTTCTTCCTTCCTTCTTTCTCTGTTGCCCTGGCTAGAGCCTGCAGAACAATACTAAATAGGGGGGTGAAATTGGATATGCTTTTCTTGTTTCTGATCTTAGGGGGAAAGCATTCAGTCTTCACCATTAAAATAATGATATCCATGGGTTTTGCATAGATGCCTTTTATCAGGTTGAAGAAGTTCCTTTTCTCTTCCTGGTTTGTTGAGTGTTTCCATTATAAAATGGTACTTTTTCTGTATTTATTGAGATGATCATACGATTTTTGTTATTTATTCTATTAAAGTGATATATTACATTAATTAGATGCTAAGCCAAAGTTACATTCCTGGGATAAATTCCACTTGGTCCTGTTGTACAACCCTTTTTATATGTTGTTGCATTTAGTTTGATGGCATTTTTAAGGGTTTTCATGTCTATATTCACAGGGGATATTGGTCTGTAATTTTCTTTCCTAGTGATATGTTCATCTCATTTGGGTATCAGTGTAATAGTGGCTTCTTTCCTGTTCTTCATTCTCTATACTGCTATTCTAGCCACTTGAGGGACTAGCACAAATGCCAAGATGAGAAGAGGAGGGAGTCAGGAATGTTGCGGATCCCAGGCAGCAGCATGGATATTAGGAAGAGAACCCTTACAGGACTTTGCAATGTTACATTTAAGGGACTGGAGAACTTCCACCAGGAATTTGGATGTGCTTAAACTAGAGAAAAGGGCTGTGTGGATCCTCCCTAAGAGAGCTGGGTTCTTTTGGGAGTAGATGTGTGGGTTTTCCCTGAAGCTGTTCCACCGGCAGTGGGGGAAAATACCTAGAGAAAAAGAAACTTTGGTCCACCCGAAATGCCATTCTTTCTTTTGTGATGGACAAACGTTTACCTGTTCTTCAAAGACTGTCTCCAATATTTCTTCTCTGTGAAACTTCAAGTTGGTTATGGAACACTTACATAGCATTTATTATGCCTGCCTAGCCCTTCATGCTATGTCTATATAGCTTTTATTGTGCCTAAAGTACTATCATGATTTCTGTTTAACACACAGCAATATGAAGCATGGAGAGATTAGTCACCAAGAGGTGGCCTGGATCCACAGACCCATGCTTAGCCACTTCGCTGTGTGGCTTCTTGCTGGGAGTCCTCTGTGTAGAATTACCGACTCCTCTTGCTTTCAGTGACCTTTGTTATAGCACTTGGCAGATGGTGTGAAGAGCTGATTTCTTAAATGTTTTTCTGTGAACAAATTGAAGGCAGGAACTGTGTATTGTTTATTTTCATGTCTTCAGGGTTGGGCACAGAATAGATGCAGAATGAGGGAATGAATGATGAGCATGAAGGAATGAATGATGTCTGAGGGAATAAGAAAGTAAAGTAGCAGGAGTGGAATGGGGCCTTCTGTTAACCTTCTGCAGCCTGCATTTTTTCTAGGCCAAAGAATCCCTGAGCTGCATTATTATTCAGGCCAGTGTAATTTCTGGCTTTGCCATCATATTGTTTTAGAGTTTCCATTAATGCTTTGTTGTGTCCTAATCAAATAATGCTATTCTGAGTAAAACAGATGATGAAGCTCCTGCTCTGGCAGGTATTATGCTCTTTAAACACAGTCGCTCTGTTGTCACCAAGGACATTTCTGCATCTGATATTGATTTAAATATTCAGTTATGAATGTCATGAAGACGACTTTATTTATAACTAATGAGGATTGTATTGGCTGAAGGAACTGGCAATGTGAACAATGGAGTGCATGCTTCTTAATTCCCTGTGAATGAATAGAATAGCCTCGTTGATCAGCATTCACAAGGCTTTTTGTTTTGTATGGAGAGAAAATTGAAAAATATTGGGTGTTATGATTTTACTGTATTTTAGCATCAAATAGTAAAAGTATTTTTGGAGAATTCATTATATTTTGCAGATGATTCATGCTGTGTTGAACTCTCACTGAAATCTAGATTTATACAGGTGTGTCTTGATTTTGAGAAGTTTGTTTTATGAAACCTGAATTGCAGAATAGATACATTAGAAACAAAGTCTGTCACAAGAGCATGTTTGGGTAGTTCATCAAACAAATATCTATGGAGTGGGTGTAATGAGTTTAGGGGACGGGGTCACCATCTACTCTTCTCATTCTCCAGGATTCTGATCAATAATGCAAACCAACCCTGGCAAGATTGCTAGCCAGATGGAAAAGATGAATAAGAATTTTTGTCTGTATAATCTTCAGTGCAGAGTTTTGTGAACTCTATCTAAGAGTCTGTGCCTTAGGCTTCATTCAAAGTGGGACTTTTTACTCCTACTCTTTATTGAGAATTGGGCCCACAAACTCAATGTGCTTGCAGAGGGCAGAAGGGACTAGATATTCAAAGCAGGCCCTGGTACCACCTGCTTGGACGTGGAAGAGGCTGGCAGGCTGCTTCCAGAGGAAGATATGGCCAAATCATGCCCCCACTCCCTTACCCTGCCCAGTGTCCACATCCTAATTCCCAAAAGCTGTGAATATTTTACCTTACATGGTGAAAGAGACTTTGTGGATGTGATTATATTAAAGATCTTGAAGAGAGGGATATTATCCTGGGTTATCCAGGTGGGCACACTATAATTACAAGGCTCCTTATAAGAGGGAGCAAGAGGGTCACAAAGATGTGATGACAGAAGCAGTGGAGAGCCACAGGTTGTGGATGTGGACCATCTCCAGGAGATGGAAAAGGCAGGGAAGCAAATTCTTTCTTAGAGCCTCCAGAAGTAACACAGCCCTTCCAACACCCTGATTTAGCCTCATGAGACTTCTGACCTATAGAACTCTAAGATAAGTTCTGTTGTTTTAAGCCACTCACTTTGTGGTTATATTTTTACAGTAGCAATAAAAAACGAATACAGAAGGTTGGGGGGGGTGCTGTCCAGGTGTGCTTACCACACGGAAGAAGAAACAAGGAAGAGCCCTCTGGGTCCAAGTGAAAGATGAGGTACTGGGACACCTGGATGTCTCTGTGTTTGAGCATCTGCCTTTGGCTCAGGGTGTGATCCTGGGGTCCTGGGATTGAGTCCCGCACTAGGCTCCCCATGAGGAGCCAGCTTCTCCCTCTGCCTATGTCTCTGCCTCTCTCTCTCTGTCTCTCATGAATAAATAAGTAAATTTTTTTAAAATAAAAGGATGAAGTACCCCTACTTGCTAGTGAAACATTGTCCAATTAATAGCAAGCTTCAACAGATCAAACCAACCACTTCTCTCCTGGGGAAGAGTGAGGGAGAAAATGGAAGCTGATTAAGACATCCCAGTGGGGACAAGTTTAACTCCAGGAATTAGAGATTTACATGACCAGTGGAAGATGGGAGAGCCACACCCAGGACAATTACTTTCAGGAAATCTGGAAATGTAGATCTCTGGGTCAAGCATCACTTCTGTTGTCTGCGGATGCCCATGAGCATACCTCTGGCTGCCATCTAAAAGCAGTATCTTGAACCTTCCAAGTTTCACATGAGGTCCTCTCGATGGTGAACTTTTCATGAGGGCTTTGCAGGTCATGGAGAAGTGTAGTGTCTAGACTCTACTCCTCTAAAGCTCAAGGGCTGAACCATACAGGGTTATTAACACTACCTGGCACAGAAGGTGATCGCAAAATGGTGGCAGAAGTTGTTTGCTTCTCTATAGTTTGAGGGAAGAACATGGAAAAAAGGGTTTAAACATCCGTTCCTTCATTCCCTGGTTTCTTTGTTCTCTTGACCTGTTGAGGTGGGGCTGTAGTCACCATTATGGGGCTGAGGAATGAATGGGCTGGCAAATTCTTTGTTATTGCAGAGCTGTGCAGTAAACCCCTGTTCTGAAGAGAAGAGGTGGATGTGAAATTGAATGCTAGTGGATAAATGTAAAATGATTGTGTTGTAATGTAACTGCAACTTAACCAGGTATCTATTTTGAACCTACATTATTTCAAGGGCATTTTTCTTTGAAGCTTTTAACAAATAATTGAAGCCAAATTAATATTCATTGCAAATGTCAGAAGCAGTTGAATTTTATTTTCATAGGGCCTTTGAACTTATGTGTTTACTGTGAAAGATCAAATGTTATGCCATTTTTCTACTTTTTAAAAATTTGATGAAGTTGTACATGTAACCATAATCTAACTATTAAAAGTTATAAATACCATTTAATTAAATAATGCATGCCTTATTTCTTACTACTCTCAATCGAGTATTTTCAGAATAATTTGCATATTACCTATTCAATCTTTAATTGCCTCTTAAGAGTTAGATTTGCTCCTGGTATGCCAAAAGCAGCAGAGAGGGGTGCTTGGGGTGGAGTGTGGCAGGCAAGCATTTGGTTCTATGTAATCTCAGAGGATGAAGGTAGGGAGCAGCCAAAGTTAGCAACAGGAGATCAGTAGGAATCTACAAATTAAGGGGGAAGGGGAACCAAGTCAAGCCAAGGTTTCCAACTGTGATCTAACGGTTTGGAAAAGAGTGAGAGAGGGATATGTCATGGATTAATTGACATAGCAAATGGTAGGAGTGCAGAGAGCCAGTTGCTAGGGCATTACTGAATAATACTGTTTGAAGCTATCGTAGTTTGGACTGCCTTTACTAGCTCAGATACTCGGGGGTTGCTCTTGCTAGCCCATCGGGCACAGGTTCTGGTCTGTAAAACTGTATTCATTTGGCTTTTTGCTCCTGGTTATCAAACTGAATCATTTCTCCATTTCTAAGACCAGAAGGCCAATATCAAGAGCTGTTGGTTTCCATTCATGGTCACTAATCATTTCAGTTTTATTATATCACCAGAAATTTTGTTTTTGTACTTCCAGCAGATTAGTTTGATTCCTACCCAGGCAGACTATCACAGACCAGAAGGCAGATCCAAATACCGTTCTTCTCTAAAAATACATCAATCAGCAAACATTTTAAAAGCCCTTTTCCTGTTTACTAGCATCATAGGAATGGTCATTTCAATAATCATGACCATTCTACAGATCGTGTTTTCAGTTAATTGGGAAGTTCTGCTCTTCTATGGTCTAATTATTAAGTTTTTGCCTAATTTTTCTCTGTCTAGGAGCTTGTGTTGATTTGCATGGTGATATTTTTGTCATGATCATCATTAGCAGTAGGAGTTATTCTTACACAAGATGGCTGTTAAAACTCTTCAGTATCTCTAATAAAGTCTTTAATTCCCACTAGAATATATATGTCATTCTGGAGTTGAAAAGATTCTAAAAAATAGTCAATTTAGATTATTCTAGTCCTGAGCAAAATTAATGCTTCATGATCTCCGGTACTTATAGGCAATTTCCTTTATATCCTTGGCTTCAAACTTACTCTCAGATCTATTCAGCTTAGAGTTTTCTTCCAAAACCAGACCTGCGTATACACTGATTATTAGGTACCCTATCTGCCTGTGTCACAGGCATCTCATCCGTAATACATACAAATTGGAAATATCACTCCTTCTTCCATTTCTCCAGATCTACTTCCCATTCTATATTTGCTTACCCAGAGATAGATATCAATTAGTTGTCCAAGTCAGGTATCTGCATTTATCTTAGATTTTTTTTCTTTGACCTTATCCAAAAATATAACCAGTAGCTGAGACCCATCAATTAAGGTGTGGGGTGGTTCTTCTATTCCTAGGGTAGCTTCTTCTCCTATGCTTTCACAAGATAGGGAAGCACTTCTATTATGATAGTTATTTTATTATATTGTAGCTGTTATTTGCATGTCTGTCTCTTGCTTTTGATAATAGAGGAGAGAGGCGAGGTCTCTTCATTTTTATCCCTTTGGTGGTTAGCTCAATATTTGTTTAGTCAATGAAGTGAGTGAAAGAGTAAATAAATTTGATGAAAGTACTATGACCAGAGTTTGAGTTTGTACATATAATGTCCTAAATAATTTATTTATGATGAGCCTGTGATTTCTTATTTTACCTTACTTCCTCTTTACTATTGAATATTGTACGACTTAATGGTAAAAGTTTTAATATTGGAGTCTCTTCGATGTAGCTATAAGGTTTTACATTTATTTTATGCTTCACAATGTAAAGTTTCAAATATATACCAGGGAGTATTAAAATGACCATGAAGCAGATGGCTATCATGTAACTTTGGGAATTTCATTTTCTCTCATCTGTAGACATGATCTTCACAAAAAATAAGGTAGAATTGATTCTAAAGGAAGTAATCCCATTACCCAAATTTTATGTTAAATTTGCCCGTGAGAAAAAAACAAAGCTTACATGACACTATAACTTTTACAACATTTTATTTAGAGGATAAATGACATTACTAAGTTCACCAAAATGACTTTTGAAGGACATGATCTTTTTTAAAAAAGTTTTATTTTAAAGGGAAACACTTTCCCTCAGTTTGCAAGTTAATGGCTGTATTTTTACTTTAACAGTGGTAAAAAAGCAGAAATTGTGGCACAAATGTTACAAATAGTATGTTTCTGTTTTGAAAGGCACTACTGTTCTTTTCATTTCTTAGATAAGCTTTTATGGGAGCATTCTGACTAATGCCATTATATGAGCAATTTATGCTTATACTCCCATTAGATGAGAATGTATCATTAAAATATATGAACTAGTAGATTTGTCCACACAAAATACAGCAAAATTATGCTCAGGGCATTTGGAAACTTTCTCCTTATGAAATAAATGAACAATAACTTTATCTAAATCCATGTAAAACAGAACTCTGATGTACAATATAGGGCTTAGCTTGATCATCAAATTCCCTTGGTATTGGATTCTTACACATACATTTTGTAGTGGTTCTAAATAGGTAAACTCATCATCCTTTTTTGCTAGGCATCCCTTGTGCTAAATCGACTCTATGTAAAAATTTTGGATTACAAATTACATTAAAACAAATTCAGTATACACAATTAGGATTTCCTGCATTTACAGGGTAAACCTGATTTATCTTTTTTTTTCTCCTTGTCAAGTGGTTTTATTTTTATTTTTTTATTTTTTCTATATTTTTTGTTGGAGTTCGATTTGCCAAAATATAGCATGACACCCAGTGCTTATCCCTTCAAGTGCCCCCCTCAGTGCCCGTCACCCAATCACCCCCACCTCCCGCCCTCCTCCCCTTCCACCACTTCTAGTTCGTTTCCCAGAGTTAGGAGTCTCTCATGGTCTATCTCCCTCACTGATATTTCTCATTCATTTTCTCTCCTTTCCCCTTTATTCCCTTTCACTATTCTTTATATTCCCCAAATGAATGAGACCATATGATGTTTGTCCTTCTCCAATTGACTTCCTTCACTCAGCATAATACTCTCCAGGTCCCTCCAAGTGGAAGCAAATGGTGGGTATTTGTCGTTTCTAATGGCTGAGTAATATTCCATTGTATACATAAACCACATCTTCTTTATCCATTCATCTTTCGATGGACACCGAGGCTCCTTCCACAGTTTGGCTATTGTGGACATTGCTGCTATAAACATCGGGGTGCAGGTGTCCTGGCTTTTCACTGCATCTGTATCTTTGGGGTAAATCCCCAGCAGTGCCATTGCTGGGTCGTAGGGCAGTTCTATTTTTAACTCTTTGAGGAATCTCCACACAGTTTTCCAGAGTGGCTGTACCAGTTCCCATTCCCACCAACAGTGCAAGAGGGTCCGCCCCTTTCTCCACATCCTCTCTGACATTTGTTGTTTCCTGTCTTGTTAATTTTCCTCATTTTCACTGGTGTGAGGTGGTATCTCATTGTGGTTTTGATTTGTATTTCCCTGATGGCCAGTGATGCGGAGCATTTTCTCATGTGCATGTTGGCCATGTCTATGTCTTCCTCTGTGAAGTTTCTGTTCATGATTTTTGCCCATTTCATGATTGGATTGCTTGTTTCTTTGCTGTTGAGTTTAATAAGTTCTTTATAGATCTTGGATACTAGCCCTTTATCTGATACGTCATTTGCATGCTTTGTCTCTTTTTGAATAAAATGAAATTTGCTGGACCTTCCCAAGTATTACATTTACAACCAACTTCTCCATCTGAAGATTGTTTCATCCTCATCTCCAGTATGGACCAACATTAAACACAGAATATTGCACAGTCAATGGGGGAAGCTGTAAGTCAATAGGGGAAAGTGATCTAGTTTACTAGGAGCAGCTTTTTTTGTATCTGCATGATGTAAATTGAAGGGTATTTATAAAGACATAAATACAAAGCGACATGTGGCTTTTTTAAAAAAAAATCTTTGACATAATCCATAGCTTCTTTAAGGTCCTTATTTTTCATTTTCTTCACATTTTCAACTTCTCATATGTAAGGTCTGTTTATACTTGTCATTGTCCCTGTGCCTGTCATGGTGTATATTCATGTTTGACCCCTTTTTTTTTTTTTTAAGGAGGGTAGAGGAAGAGAGAAGGAGAGAGTGTGTGTGTGCCCAGGAGCATGGTTGGGAAGAGGCAGAGAGAGAGGGAAGGAGAGACAGAAGCTCGAGCAGACTCCCAGCTGAGCCCTCTCTGAGGCAGGGCTGATTCCCACAACCCCAAGACCATGACCTCTGAGAGGAAATCAAGAGTCCACAGCTTAACCAACTGAGCCATCCAGGCACTCCACATGATTCACCCATCATAAAAACACAAACATGCACAAACACACGTTAAACAAATAAACAAAAACCATGCATGAAAATAGCATTTTCCTTAAATACTAAACTCATTGTCTACTTTGCCCTTCTTTTTACAACCTGTCTTTTTGAGAGAGTTGCCTGCACTTGCGGTCTTTACCTCTTTACCTTATCTCCAGGTTTCTCTGAACTCAGAATGCTTCTTGGTATTAAGAAATACTTGGCTACCCCTGTGCCAGTGCATTTTTAAAGGAAGTACATTGGATTTTGCTTTTATATACATATATTATATGTATATATATTTTTTTCCTCTAAATTCAGCTTTCAGGAGGACTTGTTAATATATAGTAGCTAATAAGAGCTGATTTTTTAAAAGATTTTTTATTTATTCATGAGAGAGAGAGAGAGAGAGAGGCAGAAACACAGGCAGAGGGAGAAGCAGGCTCCATGCAGGGAGCCTGACATATGGGACTCGATCTCAGGTCTCCAGGTCACGCCCTGGACTGAAGGTGGCACTAAACCGCTGAGCCACCCAGGCTGCCCCTAAGATCTGATTTTTATTGAGCACTTAGTATAGTCCAGATAGAGTACTAAACTCTTGTCATGGATTGTATAAGCTATGCATCACAACCATGTGATGAGGCAAGAATTTTGCCTCCTGATTACTGAGGGAAAATGAAGCCCAGCAAGTTGTGCTGATGCTTTCAAGCACAACAGTAAAGGTCACCCTAAGATCACCCTAACCTTGAATGATTATAGATTGCTGGAAAGATACCAAATAAGGTTAGAGCTCTAAAAATCACAAGTCCAGTTGGGAGTGGGATGGCTGGAGATGCTGATTTCTTTATGTTCTTACGTTCTTCCTCTAGGTTTTAAGTCTGAGCAATAAAGATATGTACAATGAGAGTGGAAACAGGAGTAAGAAGACAGTGACCCTAAGATGAGATTAGCATACAGAATGTATGCTGTGAAATCTTCCTCCTCAGAGATGTAGGTCATAAAATTGGGCTCTGAGCTCATTAGCAGCCAATGTAAAGGTAAAAGCATCATCGGTGACATGATTCACTGTGTTTACAATCTAAAAGCAAACCAGTTGTTCAGGAACAGTGCAGCTAATCTTGATAATGAGACCCGGATCCTCATAGCAATGATCATAGCGGATTACATATAAATCCTATTAAAATATGTGTGTCTTCTTAAAACATTTTTCCTATGGGTTTCTTAACTTTCTGGAGCTGGTTTTAGTGTCATTTAGAGTCATTATGGTCAGGGTTTCCTGTTGGTTAGCATAAATCCTCTTTTTTTTCTCCCATTTTAGCCTCATCAGGGTATGATTCAGTAGGTGCACAATAAACTCAAGTGTCTGTCCCTCCTCACCTTGTATCCTCATAGCGTGGTGCCAGTAGTTAACATAAGTGACTGCCTCTGAAATGGTCCTTCATCTATTAAATATCTTTGTACCTAGGAAAACAGTTTTCTTTTTCAAAATATTTATTTAAAAAAATTTTTTTAAATTTATTTACAATAGTCACACACACAGAGAGAGAGGCAGGGACATAGGCAGAGGGAGAAGCAGGCTCCATGCACCGGGAACCTGACGTGGGATTCAATCCTGGGTCTCCAGGATCGCGCCCTGAGCCAAAGGCAGGCGCTAAACCGCTGCGCCACCCAGGGATCCCCCTTTTTCAAAATATTTAAATGTGGTTTATAGGATAGCAGAAAATATCCTGAAAAGCCATTTGTTTATAAGCAAGTTTTGTGTCACAGGGAAATATTTTATGATTCAGGATTTGTCTCAAGTTTGTTTTTTCCATGTTTAAATAATTCTTTTTGCTTGCTTTGTTATTCATCATAAGCTTAAAGCAGTTTTAAAATCGCATTATTTTTTAGTTACTGATAAATCCTTTATCTTGGGAGAAGAGTATGTAGGTGGGGAAGCATCAAGACTAGTCGGATGTGGAATAAATATACAGAGATGGAAAGCAAGGAAAAATCTATACTTTTTTTTAAAACTGATATCTGTTTAGTGAAAGAAGATAAATGATAGGATTTCTCTTTGTTAAAAAGGACTATATTCTTTACAATATTTTCTTCTAGAAATATCTGGGTTTACATAGATGAAGTATCTATTGAATAAGTCAATTTGGAGCATCTAGGGAGGTGTATCAGGAGCCATATAACCTGGAGAGAAAGAGAGAGAAGGAAGGAAGGAAAACAAGCAAGCAAAATGCAAACTTAATTAAAAGGAAGGCCTTCCATTCAATTTAATTTAGTTAGAATGTGTACGCAAGATAAGTGCTTGTGCTTGATGACTCCTCCAAAAGCTAAACATAGAATTACCATATATCCTTACAATTCCACTCCTAAGTACATACCCAAAAGAACTGAAAACAAGTATTCAAACAAGTACATGTATTTGCACAGGTGTGTGCAAACAACAGAATACTACTCAGCCATAATAAGGAGCGAGGTGGTGATAAATTCTACAGCATGATGAACCTCCAGAACATTATGGTTAGAAGCCAGACCCAAAAGCTTATATATTGAATAACTTTATTTAAAGGAAATAGATAAATCCATAGAGATCAAACACAGATTGGTGGTTGCCATGGACTGAGGAGAAGAATAATGGGAAGAAATTGCTTAATGGATAAGAGGTTTTACTTTGAGATGAGGGAAATATTTTGCAACTAGTTAGAGGTGGTGATTGTACAACATTGTGGATGTACTAAATTTCACTAAATTACTCACTTTAAAATGGTTAACTTTATGTTATGTGAAGTTTGCCTCATTAAATCAAGAAATAGCTGCATATACATATTATGTGGAAATGAGGAGATAGGTAAACACCAGTTCAAATAGCTGAGAAATTCAAAAGTGTTTGCCTCCAGGACAGAAGAGTGTTGATTTGGGAAAAGGATGAGAGGATGTCATGATATTTTTTGTTTGTAAACTTTGCAATAGCATTTAACCCATTTAACCAATGTGTGTGACTTGATAAAATAAAATTAAAATTTTAAAGAGGCATTGCTTACCAAGATTTACAATAACATACAGTAAACAACAATAAAATATCTGGATCCCAGAGAAGTGTTGAATAAAGAAACCAATTGGAATACCAAGAGTTATTTTTAAAAATCTTTTTTGTGAGAATGAGCTCTGTGCTGGATTTTGAGGTCCAGCTGACTAGAGGGATGAAAAGAATGGCCTGGGGCAACAGGAGGTGAGACCGGCCGAGGGACTGGCTGAAGTATTGTAGCATCACAGAAAGGACTTCCCCAGAGATGAAAGTAGAGGTCACAGGAATCCAGAAAACCTGTTAGCTCCTTTCCACTTTTTTTTTTTTTTTTACCTGCCCTAAACACTTCTCTTTGCCTTCAATTTTCCATTTGGTTAAACAAAAAAGGATATTGGAGTTTCAAAGCTACCCCTTGGAGATACTATGAGAATACTCTGTTCTGGGATAGGAAAAGCCATCCTAAATTTCAGAGATAAAGATTCAATATAAGTATATTAGCCACTTTAAGCCTAGAATTATTATTATACTAACATTCACAGGTCAACCATATAGAAATGGCTCATGTTCTCTAAGGGATGAAAAACCTGAGAGTCTAGGTTTTGCTTAGAAAATTAAAATGAAAAGGTATGAATTCCACTGACACCTTTTTAACTTATCAAAGACCCTAGGAATATTTTTGGATTCAGGGTATTAATAATAGCTTCTATGCACACAATTTTGTATAGGCTTTTGTTGTCTTTAAGCCCTAGTTTTTAAGGCCCATTAAAAAATCATTTTTAGAATGAAATATGTGAGAATTTCATAAAACATCTGGGAAATTAGCCAGTTTCCCTGAGGGAGTGCCCTTGAAAAGTCAGATAGAACTTCCAAATTGCCATCAGAACCCACTCCTTCATCCCATCCTGACCACTTCTGCCCAAAAAGTGCAATCACTAGGCAAATTGGAAAGTGGGTTAGGGCTTCCTGTTCCCAGTATTATTTTAATTTAATGTCTTAGAGTTGTCACCTTTCACCTGCCTGCCTCTGATAGACCCCATGCACTGCACAGCATGTGGGTAAAATAATAGGTAAAACATTATTATTATCTGTTGGAGTCAGGGTCACTCTTATAAATAACATCTTTTAATCCCTTTTTTTTTTTTAAACCATGATGAAATCCTGCTATTGCTGTCACTGCTGGGGTATGCTACTCCTTTCCAATGCTTATAAAAGTAAATAAAGGTAAATCAATAATCACTGCTGTTTCTTACCTAAACCAATCCAAACCAACGAAGGTAATTAAAAATGTTCTCTTAGTATGTTTACCTTTAGTATAAGTAAGGTGTTAAAAATTTCAAGAAAAATTTCCTCATTTAGGCATCAGAGTGTTTGTTTGCCTTTGGGGACAATAGGAGAAATGTAGTGTAAACCCACCTGTTCAGAGTTGAAGAGAAATCAACCCTGATACCTAAACACATACAATGGGTGCTTCTAATAAAATTTTTGGAATTTTTCTTTTGCATTAAATCAGATACACAAGGTTTCTTTTTTTTTTTTTTGATACACAAGGTTTCTTATATTTTCTTTTATTATTCTTGTTTCTATTCAGATTTCCTATCTTTTTTGCTTTAAAAATATTTTGCTATTGCAACCCAAGTGTCCATTGACAGATGAATGGATAAACAAAACATGGTAAACACACACACAAACACACATACACACACGCTCACACTAGAATATTATTTTTTAAAAGGAAGAGAATTCTGACACGTGCTACCATAGGCATGATCCTTGAGGACATTATGCTAAGTGAAAGATGCAAGTTACCAAAAAAAAAAAAAAATCAAATATTATGAGGCACCTTGAGTAGTCAGATTCACAGAGACAGGAGTAGAATGGTAGTTGCCATGGCCTGGGGGGAGAGAGTTTGGGGAGTTAGTGTTTAACAGGTACAGTGTATCAGCTTTGTCAGATGAAAAGAGTTGTGGGTTAAATGGTGGCGATGAGAACCCAACACTGTGAAGGTACTTAATGCTACTGAACAATACACTTAAAATGGTTAAGATGGTGCGAGTGCCTGAGTGGCACAGTCATTAAGTGTCTGACTCTTGGTTTCTGCTTAGGTCATGATCTCAGGGTATTGAGAGCAAGCCCCACATTGGACTCTGAGCTCAGTATGGAGTCTGCTTGAGATTCTCTCTCCCTCTGCCTGTCCTTCTCATGTGCTCTCTCTCTTTCTCTCTCACTCTCTAAAAAAAAAAAAAAGAATAAATCTTTTAAAAAATGGTTTAGATGGTAAATTATGTTGTGTATTTTACAATTCAAATTATATATAAATTACAATATGTTATATGTATTAATAGCTTTTGTTCTTTCCATTAAATCTATTATTAGCTCTTGGAATAGGATAACTCATTGTCATGTTAAAGAAAAAGCTTCTTAATATTTATTATTCATTATCTTAAAATTAAACTGGATAAAAATATTTTCCAAATGTATCTAGCTTCTGAAGTATGGTCTATTTATAGTCTTGATTTTTGGGATGTGCTAGCCTTTGCAGGAGCAGACCGTATGTGATGCAATATGCTTTTGCTCTGTTTTCTCTTTAAAATTTCTCCTTTCGTTTTCACAATTGTCAATGAGGAAACTTTTATCAATGAAGACTCTGAGGCTCAAAGAAATTAAGTAACTTACTCCAAGTCATTCACAGTGCCGCAGCCAGGTCTTGAGCTAAGTCTGTGTAATGAGAAGCTTTGGACTGCGTGGAATGGAAATCCCAAATGAAAAAGGCTTCAATGAGTAGATACTATAGTTCATATATTACAGTTCCTGATGGGCAGGTTTCTGGTCCTGTATCTTGGGTCTAGATGTTCCTCTGTTCCTTGCTTAATTCTGCCCTCCCATTGTGTTTGGCACAATTCTCTATCTGTGGCCAATCGGCCAATGGATTCTTGAGGGATCATCACACAGATCTCGTTGGCCAGGATGGATTCACATGCCCATTTTTAGACTGGTCACTGGCCAGCAGAAACTGATGAACTTGTTATAATTTGGGGTCAAGTTGGGATGCCTGGGTGGCGCAGCAGTTGAGCATCTGCCTAATCCTGGGGATTAGTCCTGCATTGGGTCCCCATGGGATGCCTGCTTCCTCCTCTGCCTATGTCTCTGCCTCTCTCTCTGTGTCGCTCATGAATAAATAAATAAAATCTTAAAAAAACTTGGGTCAAGTGGATATTGAGGAATCCACCACCAAGACCATTAGCCTGTTTGATTTTCAGGGTCCGTGTCACTTTCTTAGGCTATTGATATCTTTGATCTCTTTATGCACTGAATGGCCCTAAACTTTTTTGCTTTTTTATGATTGTGTCTGGTTGACTAGTTTCTAACTCTTGCTGTCACTGTAAACTGCTGCTACCAGTTTGTCAGTGCACCTGTTCCCAGCAGTATCGCCCTTCCCCCTCTGATTATTTAATTATCTGCTTCTTAGCTGGTGTGTCCTAGGAAAATGGAAAAAAAAAAGTCACCTTATTAGGGCTTTATGTACAAATTTAAAAATAGACAAATAGTAATGGCACAGTGGTCTCTTCTAAGACAAAAATATGTGAACTTTAATGCATGTAACTTGCATTATCACTTTTTGCTGTTCACATTCATTTTTGCACATTTTAAAAAATATTTTATTTATTCATGAGAGACACACAGAGAGAGGCAGCGACACAGGCAGGGGGAGAAGCAGGCTCCATGCAGGGAGCCCAATGCAGGACTCGATCCCAGGATCCCGGGGTCATGCCCCAAGCCGAAGGCAGACACTCAACCCCTGAGCCACCCAGGCATCCCCATTTTTGCACATTTAATCCTGCTTTGTAGGTTTCTCAACAGTCAATATTGGCTAATGAGTAACTTCTGTGAATTTTATAAATTATACAAAAGAGAACATAATACTTATACATTTTTAAAACTTGTTTTTTAAAGATTTCACTTATTTATTTGAGAGAGACACAGAGCATGAGCCAGGTGGAAGGGCAGAGGCAGAGGGAGAAGTAGACTCCCCACAGAGTGGGAGCCCAATGTGGGACTGGATCCCAGGACCCTGAGATCATGACCTGAGCTGAAGGCAGATACTTAACAAACTGAGCCACCCAGGTGTCCCAATACTTGTACATTTTTTACACAGAATTAGTAGAATTAGAATTTTTAGCATTCTTTTAAAAAATTTATTTATTTGACAGAGAGAAAGAACCAGAGAACACAAGTGGGGGGAATGGCAGGGAGAACAGGAGAAGCAGGCTCCCCGCTGAGCAGGGAGCCTGATGCAGGGCTTGATGCAGGGCTCCATTCCAGGACCCTGGGATCGTGACCTGAGCCAAAGGCAGACGCTTAAGGACTGAACCACCTTGGTACGCCAGTTTTTAGTATTCTTAAAATGCTGTTCAAGCTTCTTTTTTTTTCACAGTGTTATTAGATTGATTGACTGTAGGGGAAGATTTATTTATTATAGGGGAAGATAAGGTTGAATGGTATGGAAGAAGCTGATTGTGGAAGATTTTTATTGCCATATTGGGTAACTTAGCAGATTCTCTTCAATTTTACTCCTAAGTAAATATCCTTAAGGGAGGAAGAGAATGAAGTCACACTACCAAACTTGGGTTCAAAATGGTGGATAAAATTAATAAAGAAATACTTCCTTGAATTCATATAAATGGTTAAAAAAAGCCCATCAAAATTTATTTAAGCCCTTGTGTTGCAACTTAAAAATTTATCTAATTTTGTATTCCCCTCCATAATATGTGTGTAATTATTTTAATATGAGTTATGCTTTGATTACTTGTCATTGAGTTAATTGATGCACCAGAAAGACATGCTGTGTTTATCTGATGACTTTGCCTGCAGACTGTCCCACATCCAGGAGAACTTGCACGTCTGGCCATGACCTTGGTCCTGAGTGGAAGTTGAAGCCCTCCAAGTCTGGTCTTCCAACTACTAAAGCCATTGTGTCTGCCTCACTTTTACACAGTGGGATCCCTCTTATACCCAGTATTTTACACCAGCTTTTCTCACAAAGTGCTTACCTCCAGCCTGCTGACATTACCGGTCTTCTTTCCCTCTTATGTCTTCCACTATAACTGCTTTGATGTTTCTGGCAGTTTTCTACCCTTCTGAACTTTGGATTTTGACTCTAGCTACCCTGCTGTCTGCACCCTGACTCAGCCCATGCGGGAGAACAGTACTGAACACGGAAGGTTTTCATAAAATAGTGTGACTGAGTCTGAGTCTTTCTGGAAACTTGCCCTGAGAATGGTCTGTGAGAAGCGCTTAAATGGGCAATAGTATAGTCAGGGACACCCGTTAAAAGACATATAGAAAGCCTCTTTGGCAGGAAGGCTGGCATGATTTGGTGTCTGTTCTATGTAAGGACTATGGAGACCCTGTGAACTAAGACTTGAGTCAGACTTTTTCCCTCTTTAGATTAAAGACGGTCATGTGGGTGAAATGTTGATCCATGTGAAAGGTGTAGGTATTTCCCTATGTTTAACTTTATGATTGCAATCATATATGGGATCTATGAGAATAAGACATAATTAAATATAACTTAACAAATGAGCTAGTTTCCCCCTTTCTTCCAAGTAGAATAAAATTAAGAACACTGTAGTTAATGGAATAATTACTGTCCACCACTGATTAGAGTGAATTCTTTGGTTCGGAACAATAAATGTCATTCTGCTTACATACAGGGCTTGTTTATTCATTGAACTTTTGACTTACGGAAACTAGCATTTTACTGTAATAAACACTCGGTTACATCTGTTATAAATTGAACACAACTGGTTATTCCAAGAATAGTGTTCCAACTCTAAACCAAAATTATAAGCAGCTGTCTGCTAATAGATAGGCACATTAACTTCCCACCTTTGTGTCCTGTTATTTAAAAATGTGTATACCTCAAAAAGTCAAGTTCAAATGGATGTACTTTCTTATTTGAGAAATATGTTTTAGGGGTTCATGTTCTTTTCTTTGCTCCCTCTGAAAAAATGAATCATTCTGTGTGGAGAGAAAAAGGCCGTTGCAACTTTTTTTCTTTGTGTTGTCCTTTTATATGAATTCAAGGAAATATTTCTCTATTAATTTTATCCACCATTCTAACTAAATTTAACTTTCTTTCTGTTTTTTAATTCTTACAAAATTTAAATTCACTTTGTTAGGTGATTTAAATTCACTTTGTTAGGTTTTCTTTTTTTTAGTATTTATTTTTTTTTTGGTGTTTGCTTTTCTTTAGTACCAACTTGGATAATATTCCTACAACTTTGGGGGAGGTAAAACTAATTTGTTTGTAAATGATAAGCCTGATATTTAAGCATTAGTTTTTCATTTTCTTATTAACTTTCTTAAATGATAAAAGAAATAAAATATGAAAATCTTGGAATGTAGAGAAAAGTAAAAAATTACTTATAGTGTTATCAACCCAACAAAACTATTGTTATAATTCTGGAATATTTAGTTACATGACTTTTTATAGGCTTGTTTCTTTTTAAAAGAATGGTTGTCATCTTGATGTGTATACATCCTTATATTTTTTTCATCTAAGGTTTATACACATTGCTTTTTTTGTTATATAATGTTCAAAACTTTCCATTTTTTATGCCTCTGAGGAGATAGATGTATGATGGTTTTCTTAATATTTTTTATATTGTTTAATTTACTTTTCACTATGATGAATAAACTATAAAATAAAGATTAGCAAAGGTAAGATATTCTTAAAGTAATAATATTTTCAGATGCTAAAATGTCTTGATAATTGACTTTTCAATAGTATACTAGTATATTAAACTTCTAGGATTTTAAGTGTATAATAGAATTATAACTATACAATAGCTGATAATTTAATTGGGAGTAATATGTGTCTTCAAGAGGCAATTTTCTGGATTTTAGGTGAGACTGAATCTTTTTCCAAGTTTATTTTCATGGTGCATTTGGTCTTTTGTAAATTGTTCTTTGGTACCTGACAACTTATCTACTGCGTTTCTAACATTTGTCTTGTTTATCTGTATATTAACTGACTGCTCCTTATCATGCTAAGAAGTATAAAATTTTTCTTTCAAATGTTTTTTTTCATGTAGCACTTGATACATAAAAAATATTGGAGCACACATGTAGGTTATAAAAATAAATCTATGTTATTATATTACCTTGGTAACTGGAACCACGCAGCTTACCGCTTACCTGGAATCCAGCTTAACCAGAACATCAGCATTCAACTTAATGGAATCGTAGCCCAGTAAATCCACTGGTGTGTTCTTTTTAGCCTTTTTTTCATTGGTAAGCTCCAGTCTTTGGGATTTATTGTTCTCTTAGACTAAGTCAGAAGAAATAGAAAATCTGAACAGTTTGATTACTAATAATGAAATTGAATCAGTTATCAAAAACTCTCGGGGCCCCTAGATAGTGCAGTCAGTTAAGCATCTGACTCTTGGTTTTGGTCCAGAGCATGATTTTGGGATTATGGGACCAAGCTCTGCAATGGGCTCCAAGCTCAGCAAGGAGTCTACTAAAGTTTCTCTTTCCCCCTCCCTCTGTCTCTCTGCTCTCTCTCCCTCTCAAATAAATAAAGAAATCTTAAAAACAAAATGCAAGAAACAAAAACTCCAAACAAATGTCAAAGACCTGATGACTTCACATGTGAATTCCACCAACCATTTAAAAAAGAATATCTATTTTTTCAAACTTTTCAAAAAACTCTAAGAGGATGGAATGCTTCCAAATTCATTCTATGAGGCCAGTGTTACCCTGAGACCAAAAACCTGGGCAACACCACAGAAAAAAAAAAGTATAGGCCAATATCACTGATGAACATAGATACAAATATTATCAATAGTGTATTAAAGGAATCGTATGCCATAATCAAATGAAATTTATTCAAGGATGCAAGCATGACTCAATATTTACAAATCAATCAATGTAATACATCACATTAGTAAAATGAGAGATAAATATATGATCATCTTAATAGATCCAGAGAAAGAATTTAACAAAATTCAACATCAATTTATGATAAAAACTCAACAAAGTGGGTATAGGGGGAATATATCTCACCATAATAAAGACCAAACATGACAAACCCACAGCTAATATGATACTCAAAGATGAAAAACTGAAAGCATTTCCTTTAAGATCAGTAACAAGACACGAATGCACATTCTTGCCTCTTTTATTCAACATAGTATTGAAAGTTCTGACCACAGCAATCAGATAAGAAAAAGAAATAAATGGCATCCAAATCAGTGAAGAAGGCGTAAAACCATCAGTATTTGCAGATGACATGATACTATATATAGAAAACCCTAAAGACTTCACCAAAAAACTATTAAAACTAATAAATGAATTCAGTAAAGGCACAGGACACAAAATTAAAATACAGAAATCTGTTTCTATAATGAATCATCAGAAAGAGAAATTAAGAAAACAATCCCATTTATAAAGGCATCAAAAAGAATAAAATAATTATGAATACATTAAACCAAGGAGATGAAAGACTTGCACATTGAAGTTATTTTTAAAGTTTTGTCACATATGTTTGCATTTTAAGCAATATTTTGTTTACTTTTGCTTTTTCTAGTTTTTAAAAAATTGTATCCCACTCTATGCAACTTGGTACTTCTGCAATATGATATTTCTATGAATTATCTGTGTTGTTGCATTTAGATATAGTATATCCATATTTATCCTGATAAATTTTTGGTTGAAAGAATATACTACAATTTATTCATCTGTTCTCTGGTTGATGAGCATCTGAGTTTTTTTCCAGTTTGTTACTATTATAGATAATCCTTCTATGAATGCTGCTGTAGGCGTCTACTAATGTGCACATGCAAGAATTTTTTAAAGTGTGTTCCTGAGAACAGATATACTTACTGGGTTACGGGGTATGAAGAGCTTCAGTTTTAATGTTAAGGTTGCATTTTTTTAAAAAGACTTTATTTATTTATTCATGAGAGAGACAGAGAGAGAGAGAGGCAGAGACACGGGCAGAGGGGGAAGCAGGCTCCATGCAGGGAGCCTGATGTGGGACTCAATCCCAGGTCCCCAGGATCACGCCCTGGGCTGAAGGTGGCGCTAAACCGCTGAGCCACCCGGGCTGCCCAAGGTTGCATTGGTTTTTGAAGTGACATACCATTTTAATTTTCCCAGGGATTTCTAAGAGTTTTTATTGACCTGCATCCTTTCCTGTGCTTTGTATTGTTATACTTTCAGTTTTTTATAAATATATGGAAGTAAAATGGTACATTGTTATCATTTTAAAATTATATTTTCCTGATTACTAATCAGACTGAGCATCTTCTTATTAGTTTATTTATCATTTGTAGTCCCTCTTCTGTGAAATGCCTGTTGTGTCTTTTGCCTATTTTTCTCCTGTATTATTTGCTTTATTCTCATTGGGTTCAAGGAATTTAAAAAATATGAATACTATTTCTTTGATGGTTATATGTGTATATAGTCTTCTTCCAGTGTTTGGCTTGTCTTTTTACTTTCTTTATGATATCTTTTAAAAAAAAGTTTGAGTTATAATTAACATACAATAAGCTGAACATATTTTAAATGTGCAACTAAATAAAATTTGACATCTGCATACATATGAAACCATGAACACAATCAAGATAGTGAATTTATTCAGCATTCCCAAAAGTTTCCTTGTACCTTTTAGTAATCCTTTTCTCTTGTTTCCTACACTCCCATCTCCATTGATCTACTTTCTGTCACTGTAGATTAATTTAGATTTTTTAGAGTTTTATACAAATGGAAGCATACAGTGTGTATTCTGTTTTGTCTGGCTCCATTCACTCAACACAATTATTTTGGATTCATTCATGTTATTGCATATATAGTTAATTCATTTTTATTACTGAATAATATTTAGTTCTATGGGTATGATACAATTTGTTTATCCATTCCCCCCCCCCTTTTAGGAGATTTTGTTTATTTATTTATTTGAGAGAGAGAGAGAGCATGTGCATGAACGGCAGTGGGGGAAGGGCAGAGAGAGAGGGAGAAGCAGACTCCCCCCCCTGAGCAGGGAGTTCCACCTGGGCTAAACGTGGATGCTTTACTGACTGAGCCACCCAGGTGCTCCTGTTCGTACCCCTTTTGTTGTATATTTGCATTGTTTCCATTTGTAGGCTATGAAAACCAAAGCCATTCATAAAAGCCTGTGAGTAAACTTGTGTTTTTTTTTTTTTTTTCTCTTGGCATACCTAGCAGTAGAATGGTTCGGTGTATGATCCATGTACATTTAAATTTTAAGAGAGTGTCCAACTGTTTTCCAAAGTAGTTGGACATTTTACAATCCAACTAGCATTGTATGAAGTTTTCTTCATGGTATCCTTCTATGAATAGAAGTTCTGAATTTTAAGGTAGTTGAATGTATTGATAATTTCTTTTTTTTTTTTTAAAGATTTTATTTATTTATTCATGAGAGACTCAGAGAGAGAGGCAGAGACATAGGCAGAGGGAGAAGCAGGCTCCCCGTGGGGACCCCAATGCAGTACTCGATCCCAGGATGCCAGGATCATGCCCTGAGCCGAGGCAGATATTTGCTTTACCACTGAACCACCCAGGTGTCCCTATACTGATAATTTCTTTCATTACCTCTTTTTTTCATGTTATTTAAGAAGTTCTTCCTTACCCGAGACCATAGTTATATTCTCCTATATGTTTAAGTTTTTTAGGTTTTGACTTTTGAATTCAAGTCTTTAATCCTTTGGTGTGGTGAGGGTGCTGTGATATGGAATCCATTTTATTTTTCCCATGTGGAAAAAGTTGTCTTAGCACCAGATATCAAACATCTATTCTTTCTCTTATGATGTTTAATGCCACCTCTGCCATACATCACATTTTTATGTATGAGAGGCTCTAGAGTGTCATCTCTGTTCTATTTCATTTTCTATCCCATCAGTGCCACACTATGGTGTTCAATCACTACAGTTTTATGATAAGTTCTAAGATCTGGTAGTGAAAATCTTTTTACTTTTTTTGTCTTTCAAGGGCTGTTCTTGCTTTTTACTCTTCCATATGCAGTCTGGAATCAACTTCCCAAGTAGTATTAAAAAATCTCTGGGATTTTTTAATTCTGATGGAATTGCATTTAATTCAAAGTTCAATTTGAGAAGAAATGAAATTTTTAAAAATTGAGTATTCTGACCCAGGACATGACATTTCTTTCTCTTTGAGTCTTTAGTGTCTTTCAAAAGAGTTTTATATTTTTCCATGCATGTTTTGCACATATTTGTTAGGTTTATTCCAAAATTTTATATATTGAAGGGAGGTAGTCTCTTTTAAGTTCTACTAGCACTTACATTAACATTTTAAGGACAATTTAGTTTCTTGCTTTTCATTTTTCCCTCCCATTATCTACTCCCTCAGTGTGCACCCAGATTTATCCTCCTATGAATTTAATCTGGAAGTTAACACACAAAAAACTAAATCTTTTGGAATAACATGTCCTTTTTTTTTCCAATAAATGTATGTTTTGCATTGTATTCAGTTACCATAATTGTAATAATTAAGATATTTGTTAGACTGTATTTTTTCCTCATAACTATTATGTATTTATTGAATTATCTCTAGGCAGTTAACCAGTTTTTATAGTACTGATAGTTATTTCTATTAAATGCCTTCAGTTTTTGAACTTACAGTTTTATTAGCCTCTTGCTGAGCTGGACTACATCATCATTCAATTTTTGTAAAAAACTTATTGGGTGGTAAATTTATTTTTCATCTTCTAGCTGGTATTTTTTATAACATTCTTCATTTACAGGTGTAATTATTTAACAGATGTTATCCTAACATGAATAGCACATAGATATTTATAAAATTCCTAAATCATAAACTTTCCTCCTCCATGTGCTATAAACTGCCTTGTAGTCTGGCATTTATTATTATAGAGGAGATATTGGAAGAGAAACTGTAGTTGGTTTTTGTCCTCCAGTTTGGTTGATTTTAGGACTCCTTAAAATTTTTTCTAAGTTCTAAATTTTTATGAGGCCATGTAATAATATTTATTTCTACTTGTTAAGTTTCTCTAGAAGATGTTAAACTATCAATTTCTGATGTCAAGTTTGCTTTTTTAGCTCTGGAATATTTTATCCTCTCCTACTTCTTATTATTGCTTCTCATCTATACATTTATTCTTATACTGGTGGGTTTTCTGTCTAAGATTTGTCCTTCGAGTATGCCATTCTCTTTCTGCATGTATTTTTTTACAACTTTATTCATTTTGGCCTTTATTTGGGGGATGCTTCTCAAGTTTATTCTCTATGGTATGAATTGATTTTATGTATATCTACTGATTTTATTTCAGTTACTATATATTTAATTTTGCTATGTTTGTTTCTTATTTCAAATAGTTCTTATTTAATACATTCTTTTATCATATTGGGCTCAAAAAACAGATGCTCTTAAAAATGTTTTTCTGCTTCTTAAAGTATGCGTATGAGACAGAGCAGGAGGAGGCAATAGAGGATTTTTCTTTAAGCCATATACTTTGCTTTTTCTTTTCTCAGGCAAGAGAAATTTACAGATAGATAATTGATTAATTTAGCATATATTAATTGCATATATTTATTGAGCACCTACTATATACCAGATACAGTTCCAGGCACTAGGGATATAGTGGTGAACAAAATACGCACACACACACACACACATACACACACAAACACAAATCTCCACTCTCATAGAGGTTATAATCTACCGAGGAGACCCAAGGAATAAGCAAACCAATAAAGCATTTATACATCAATGGAGAGATGTGATCTAGAGAAAAATAAAGTGAAAAACAGCATGGAGGGTGCATTTGGGCTGCTTGGAAACTAAGAAGGTAAAGATATTTGGGGGAGAGGATTGGAGGTGGAAAAAGCTGCTAGTCCAAAAGCCTTCAGCAGGAGCATGCATGGTGTATATGAGGACTGACAAGATTGCAGAGGTGGGCACCTGGGTGGCTCAATAGGTTAAGTGTCTGCCTTCAACTCAGGTCATGATCCTGGGGTCCTGGGATAGAGCCCCGAATCAGTCTCTCTGCTTGGCGGGAAGTCTGCTTTTCCCTCTCGCTTTGCCCCTCCCCCTGCTCATGCTCAATCTCTCAAATAAATAAATAAAATGTTAAAAAAAAAAAGAATGCCAAGGTGACTTAAGTTGAATGAATGAGGAGCCTAGTAGCAAAAGTGAAGTCACGAAGGCACCAGAGACCAATCACACAGGGCTCCTTGGATTTGACTTTTGTCTTCATGAGATGGGCATGTAGCTGAGATTTGACAACAGAAACGTGACATGATTTTACCTTTTATTTTCTTTTTTATCAGGATCACTCTGGCTTCTGGATTGGACACTGACTGCAAAGGTCAGAAGACCAGCTGAGAGACTGCTACTGTGGCCCAGGTAGGAATGCTGGTGACTTGGGCCAGGTGGTAGTGGTGAAGTGCCAGGTCTAGTTCAATTTTTTATATATTTTGAAGCAGAGCCAACATGATTGGCTGAAGCTTTGAATGTCAGGTGGGAAGAGTGAAGAGTTAAGGATAAGTTCAAGGCTATTTGCCTGAGAAGTGAAATGGAGTTGCCACCTCTGAGCAGAAGATACAGAGAGAAGATCAGATCTGGGAAGATAAGCGCTTCTTGTTTTATATGTAATAGGTTTGAGATGCCTCTTGAATATGTTAGTGGAGCTGACATGTAGAAAATTAGACACCCCAGTGTGAAGTTCAGGGGAGAGGTCAGTCTAGAGAAATGACTTGAGAGTTATCTGTGGATGACTTGTCTCTAAAACTGTGATTCTGGATGACTCCAAAGGGAGAACTGTAGATAAAGAAGTATGCTGGCATTTTCACCTGTTTAATTCACTTTTGAGTTTGCCTTTTTGATCTTTACTTCTTTCTGCCATTGTCCTAGAGGATTGGCTTTAGGACTTCTCCTGCATTTGTGAGCATGTTGGATTGCTTTGTTTCATTCATTTTGTGAACATAGAAGGTCCATCTGGGTCTGTGTGGGAGCAGATACAGAGTGGGAGGTTTGTGCTCACCTCATCTTTACTGAGTGCAAAAATTTTCTTCTAGACCTAAAGGTTGTGTGCAGGTTGATATAGAAAACCTTGGTCGTACCTGGGATAAAAGAGACATTTATTGCATCCTGTTTTGTTTTACTAGAGATGAGTTTCCCACTCCTTCAGTTCGGTTGCCTAGCACATTGTCCAGCCCAGCTCTGTTGCTCTTCAGCTAACAGACCATGGGGGTGAGCACTGCACTCAGGCCTAGGTAGTCCTTGTATTCCTGAACAAGGTATGTGGTGGACATATAGGCCCCTTGAGTCATTCCTGGGATTGATGCAAGGCTGTTGGAAGAAAGAAATCCTCTTTCCACTGGAATTACTTAATGAATACAGTCCTGGAATTGACAGCTATTACTCCCCTGCTTCATAAAGGGAACATATTTACAGCAGGAGAGAATACAGCTTTTGCAAAGAGGAAAAGCCAGGCAAGAGATGGGAGAGAAAATGTGCCCTAATAACATTGTTTAAAGATCCTTCCCTGAGCAATATCTGAAAACACTGTTGGATGACTGCTTACTTGCTTGCTTCTTTCCTTTCTCTTCCCTCTCCTTCCTTCCTTTCCTCTCTCCTTCCCTCTCTTCCTTCCTTTCTTCTTCCTGGAATATGCTTCTTGACTTTCTGTGTATTTGGAATTGGAATAGTTCTAATTTCATGCCTGCTCGATCCTTCAGGCAATCCTCAGGCACAGGTGTGGGAAATAAAGGTCCTTACAAATGGTTCATTGCATGAAAGAAAGCACGTTCAGATGCTTAGCTAAACTCTTTTTTCTGTATCTCAGGGATGCCATCACTAAGTAGTTTCAGGATAGGTTTTTCTGTAGGCACACAGGCTGGGCACACAGAGCCAGCTCTGGGCACCTTGAGCTGCCAGCCAAGACTGGAATGTGGGTCAGTGGTGAATGAGTTTGCCAAAGTCCTTTCTCCCTTGTTTTTATTTTAGTGGAGGAGGCAGATATCAAACAAATTAATGTAATTTAAATAATAAAACAGAAAAGGGATAGAGAGCTCAGGCTCAATTATGGATAGGATGGGCCACTCTCAGGCAATGTCTTCAAATATCATAGAAGCAAAGTAAATGTGTGATCATGTGGTGATCTGGAAGGATGGAATCCAGGTAAAGAAATAGTAAGGGCCTTAAGGGGGAATGAGCTTGTGTAAGCAATTGCTAGAGTCTGGTATGGGGAGAACAGAATGAAGGATGGTAGGAATGGCAGTAAGAGTTGTAAAGGGACCTAGTCCTGTCCAACATTGGGGTGTGATATAGTAAGAATTTGGGGTATTTTGAAGAGATGAACTCCATGTGGGTGAAATTAGGATGTTGGGCTGCTGGGAGGAGATGGTAGGGCAGAAATGCTAGCTTGAGCTCTTCCCTTCTCATCTAGGCTCCTTTCTCCATCACTGCAGTCTTGGGGTGGGGGAGGAGGGGAGTGGATCAGGGTCTGCAGGCCACAGCAGGATCTTGGTATTTGTCCAAGAGCAACAGGGAACCATGGAAGGATTTTAAGCTGCAACAGGATATGGTTGGATTTTCATGTCAATATAGTACTTGGAACCAGAGGAAGGGAGCATTATATAGTAGGAATTCCTGTTATTCATTCCCCTGAAAATATGTTTAAGACTGTCAACAACAGAAATAAAATTTCCTCTAATCTACACCTTCCCCCACCCCCTCAAGAAAAGAAAAAGAAACCAAACCACTTCTGAGTTTAATGAGGAGCTTTAGGTTGGCACCTTTTTATTTTAGAGATTTATTTATTTATTTACTTACTTGTTTGAGGGGAGGAGGGACAGAGGGAGAGTCCCAAGTGGACTCTGTGCTGAGCATGCAGCCCCAAGGCAGGGTTCAGTCTCACGACCTCGAGCCAAGCAAGAGTGGGCATCAGCCCACTGTGCTACCTAGGCACCCCTGAACTGGCTTTGGATAGAAAAGTGATGTGATACAATTTAGCTATAAAACCATCACTAGCGTAAGGGGCTGACACCATGGTCCAGGAGAGAGGCAATGGTGACATGGATGGAGTGGTGGTGGCAGAGAGTCATCAGAAAGCCAAAACTAAAGCTAATGGGATTTGCTGATGGAGTAATCATGGGGTTTGAGCACATGACATAAGTCTCATATTGCCTGAGTGAGTAAGTCATGGTGCCCTTACTGATATGGGGAAGCCTAAGGGGCACATTTCCAGAGAGGATGTAAAAGAGTTTTGAGTGCTGTTTGTGCTGACATTATAGGCTTGCACAGAGATGCTCTATATGTCCAGCTTGTAGGAGATGTCTGCTGTGTGGATTTGTCTAGAGTTTTGGGAAGAGGCCACAGAATGAGATACTTGAGGAAGTCAATGACATGCAGGTGGATAAGATGGTCAGACTGGATGAGAGGTCCTGGGCTGTGAGTATGAGAAGTTGGAAGCCTGAGTTCCAAGAAGGTCTAAAAGAAGTGGCTCCTAGACTTGAGAAGGGCTGCCACAACAAGAGGACACCAGCTAAGTGTGGCGTCCTGGGGACCATGTGCACAGGTGTTTTCGGGAGAAGACAGATCTGTATTAAATGTTGCTGAGTGGCTGGGTATAATTGGAGTGGGAAATGTTCATTGGATTTGCCTTTATCATCATGTAACACCAAGGCCAGGGTTTGAGAGAGGTGGAAGAGAGTCCAGCCAGGGTCGATTCTTGACCAAGCATGGAAGGGGCAGCCCCTCTTATGAGCCAACCACTAATGCAGAGCATGATGTGCAGAAGCTGCCTGAACCCAGTCCTGCCTCTGTATTAGACGTATTACAAGTGATGTGTTGGCTTATGTGGTGTAAAAGCCAAAATGGCACCCCTAATGCTGTGGTGGAGAAAAACACAGATTGCTGGAGTTTCAGAAAGATTAAGATTATTTTATCATCTTGATGTAATGTTGAGTGTGACATGCAGAGGAAACCTGAATGTTAAGCCCAGGACAGAACTGAAACTGCCTCCTGGGGGCTCTAGGTGACAAATGAACTTTGTAAAAATCAGTGAGTGTTTATGGCAGTTCCTAGCACAGTCTTTTGGTAATCCCATCCACTGTCTATTTCTACGATTAACTCAGATTTGTTGTTTCTTTTGCAAATCACATTTAAGTTGAACACACGATATGTGCTAAAATCAGTCCGAGGAAGAAAAACTGGCATTTACATGGATTTGACATGTGTTAGTTTGGAAAATTGGGGGGACATTTTGTTAGGACTTTCCACTGGAATAGATTAATAGTTACTTGAACTATTTTGAAGACAGTACAATTCCATTCATTCTTAGGGATGAAGAATCTAAGAACAGAGGTAACGAGGGTGGTTATAATATAAATAATTGTAATTATGGTGCTTGCACTGAGCTAAGTGGAATGAAATGACCAAGGACCTACCTTATGAACACTGCACAATAAGTTTTGATATTATGGAGTTCTAATATTTGAGGGTTATGTAAGATTTATGACCTACCTAATCTCTGGGAAGTAGCCTGTCACTGAGCTATCCAGTGCTGTGAGCCTCTGCTTACAAATTGCATTTTAAAGACTGTTACTGAGAGAACAAAATATAACTGGTAAAACTTGCACCTTCTCATATTTAGACCAATTTTCTCGAACAGATTTCATTGGGTTGATGTTTGAATGTTTGGTTAATATGACCATGTTTTTAATGTGTCCTTTCTAATCTTCAGAAGAAATTTAAAAGTTAAAGGAGTAATTAACTTTTTCTGGTCAGGATAGACTTCAGAAAAAAATGTAACATTTGAGGCAAGGCTGGAAGAATGGATAGTTGTCTGGTAGAAAAATGGAAGAAAGTGTTCCAGGCAGACCATGTGGAAGTGCCTAAGGCCCTTGGACCCAGACCAATCCCAATGAGAAAATGACTACTTTGGAATTAAGAACTTTAAAGACAGGAGCAGACCTTTGTGATGTCCAAGGTTTCTAGTTAGCAAGTACATGAGCTGCTAGGTGGCCTACTGTCTCTGGGACAGGACTGATTGCCATTTCCTACTGTGGCACTTTCCTGCTGCTTTGACATTTGCATGAACCCAGCAGAGGATGCAAACTGGTGTGACTCAGAACTAAAGATTGATTTTCAGTACTGGGAAGGTTTGTAGGTGACCTTTATAGCCAGCTGAACTGGGTGATTTCTCAGAGAACACACTCTGAGATGTGATGTGAGTGATGTTAAGGAGACACCAGTGGTAGGTGCCCAGGGGTCTGAATTCCAAAGGGCAGGCTTTCCTTGATAACTGTTAACCCAGGTGGGGTCATACCCAGAGTGTATCATGAAGGCATTCAGAGGAAAAGCAGGTAAAACCAGTTCCTCCAGCATCAATGCTGGCAAGTATGTGAGGGATGCCACCATGGAAATGAGTATGAGTATGGGTATGCTAATATTGGAGACTTGCCCATCAAAATCAGAATATCTCTATATTAGTCAGGGTTCTCCAGAGAGATAAAATTGGTAGAATGTGTGTGTGTGTGTGTGTGTGTGTGCATGTGTATACATATACATACATATAGATAGAGAGAGAGGGAGAGATTTTTAAGGATTTAGCTCATGTAATTTAAGGAATTAGCTCATGTGATGGCTGAGACTGGCAAATCCAAAATCTGTAGGTCAGGCTGGGGACTCAGGGCAGAATTTGTATTGCAGTTCAAGTTTGAAGGCCGGGACACCTGGGTGGCTCAGTGGTTGAGCGTCTGCCTTCAGCTCAGGGCCAGATCCTGGGATCTGGGATCAAGTCCCTCATCGGGCTCCTCACATTGGGCTTCTCCCTCTGACTGTGTCTCTGCCTCTCTCTCTGCATCTCTCATGAATAAATAAATAAAACCTTTTACAAAAATGTTTGAAGGCTGTCATCTACTGCAGTTTCATCTTGTTTGGGGGAGGTTGGTCTTTGATTTTTTAAGGCCTTAAGCTGGTTGGATGAGGCCCACCTACATTATGGAGGGTAATCTGCTTTACTCAATGTCCACTGATTTAAATATTACTATTTAAGTGCTTGGTGGTACAGTCAGTTGAGCATCTGACTCTTGATTTTGGCTCAGGTCATGATTTCAGGGTTGTGGGATTAAGCTCTAAGTCAGCAAGGAGGAGTCTGCTTACCCTTCCCTCTCTGCCTATTAAATAAATAAATAAATAATAAATAAATAAATAAGTAAATAAATTAAAAAAATCTTTAGAAGTAAAATTTTTAAAATATTAATTTTATCCAAAAAACACCCTCCAAGGAACATTCAGAATAGTGTTTGGTGAAATATCTGGGCACCATTAACCATCCCAACCTCTAAAGACTGATGTAGAGTGAGCATTGTCTATAAACAGTATCTGTTTATCATCTTTTTGCCAACAAAACAGCAGGGATTTTTTATTATTCTTTGCCATGTTGCTGTATCCCCAGTACCAATAATGTTCCTTGGCACATGGTGAATGCATAAGAAGTGTTTTATAAATGAATGATTAATAGAATAAACATTTGATTTCAATTATTTGGAGACACAGTACCTGATAGTTTTTTCCATCCTGGCCAAAATGTTTGTGCTAAAGTAATATGATTGCACAGAGCTGCTCTGTATGTCTGACTTGAGTCTCTTTGTCTTCCTAGATGTAAATTAGGCATCTATGGAAATTGATTATAACTTTTTTCATGTTGCTGATTACCATGGTGACACTGGGAATAGACTTCCCTGCATCTTGGTTTGGCAGATCTCTTTGAGCAGTAGCTCTCCACCCAGTGAACAACCCCAATGAACAGTCTGAGGAATCTCAGTTAGTTTAGCTGTATGTATATTATAGCACTTTGAAAACACGAAGAGATGATCTCTTTTCCTTCACCAGTAAAGCTTGTGAAGGCTATTTGTAACTGTACCTGGCCCACAGATCATTGGTAGCCTTGGAACACAAGATGGACAAGATGGATGTGGGGAAGCTCTCACAGAACCCACAGTAAAGTGATAAGTGGCAGCCAGTGCATGGATGGTGAAGCAGAGGGAGAATGCGAAGAGGAAGTCCATCAGGCAGTGGGTACAAATGCAAAGGGTAATGAATAAAGACATCTGCTTCTGATTTTGTTTACACCTGTGAGTGAAGACTGATCCATGCTTCTGTTTCGCCTGTGATTCAGATTTTCCTGTTATTTTGCACCCTTCATCAACACTGACATTATTCTAAGGACTGCACTGAATATTCACATGCCAAGTTCCCTGCCCAAACATCCCAGATAGGTGTTTGGGACAGAGGTGCATATTAATCTTTTCTATAACTTTTTTTTAAGATTTTGTTTATCTATTCATAGACACACACACACACACACACACACACACACAGAGAGAGAGAGAGAGAGAGAGGGAGAGACACAGACAGAGGGAGAAGCAGGCTCCATGCAGGAAGCCTGATGTGGGACTCGATCCCGGGTCTCCAGGATCACACCCCAGGCTGCAGGCGGCGCTAAACTGCTGCGCCACGGGGGCTGCCCCATATTCACCTTTTCTACCTGGTGTGATGACATTTTTTTTGTATAAGTTAGAATTTGAGTGAGAACTCCTTCTTTTTTAAGATTTTATTTATTTGAGACAGACAGAGAAAGAGAGAGTACAAGCAAGGAAAAGGGGCAGAGGGAGAAGGAGAAGCAGACTCCCCAGCTGAGCAGGGAGCCCGATGCAAGGACTCCACCCCAGGACCATGAGATCATGACCTGAGCTGAAGGCAGATGCTTAACTGACCAAGCCACCAGATGGTCCCGAGCCACCATATGGTCTATGGAAAACATAGAGGCCAGGGTGATGGATTAGAGGGTCATTCTCTGCCAGCTGCAGTGACGAAGGGGGTCTGGAGATGGGGTTGGGGAGATTAAACAAAGTACCAAACAGTATTTGTTTGGTTGAGGTGAAGGAAGGTAAAAGACAATAGAAGGTGAAGAAGACAGCCAGAAAACTGGCATAACGCCTTTAAGCCACCTGAGGTAGCACTTAGGAAGCTAAGACTACAGGGCCAGAGAACCATTCTGACTTATTAAAAATATTTCTTTTGAAAAGCACTGTATGTAATGTAGCACTCAGCTCATAGGGATGTGATATGATCAAAATATTTGGCAAGAAAAAAGACCTCTTTGTGTCTCCACAAATGAAACTAGCAAGAAACAAGGGGATAGCTGAGGAGATGGCAGTAGCTAGAGTTCTGTCTTGAGGAATAAAAGAGAAAAGATGGCAATGAAGGTGTTGGAGAAAGTATTGACACTTTATTTCTTCTAGAATTTGGATGAGGATGGTGATGCATTCTTTTATTTTCTGGTCTTCTGACCCTGGGTGACTGGGGTGGCCCTCAGAAATTTTATGAGGTGATGAACAATGTGGTGGGCTAAAGACTCTGGTCTTTAGGCAACAAAGAGTTCAAGAAAATATACTAACAACACAACTGCAGATCAACATCTTGGGTCAGACTAGAACATGTCAGGATGGGGTGACTATCAAGACCACGGCAGTGGAGATAATTATGGGAGCACATTTGTTTTTAGGAAAGAATCAGAACTGGATCTTGGAGGAAGAGTCACATATGGTGAGGAAAATGATGAAGATGAGCATCAAGAAGATACAAAGGTTCGAAAGATAACCAAGGTCAAAAACTGGATTCCTTCAGAACCACCATCTAGAACTGGCTGGCTTCTTTACAAAAGGTCCGGCTTCCTCCCGAGCACTAAGGCTGTTTCTGTCACAGACACTGGAGATAAAGATCCTCATGCCTCCCACTGTCCTGTACTCAGGAAATCCTGGGCACCCAGTCTAAACAGGTCTAGGGCTGGTTTTGTAATGAGAACCAAGTCCCGGAAACTACCATCATGTTCCACATTTGAATTCCTTGAGAAGCCCTATTAATCAGGATCTGCCCATTTGAGATAAATTACACTGGAAACCCCAAGGCCTATTAGCCAGTTCCTCTAGGCTTCTTCTGTGCAGTCCAGCCTGCTCTGCCCTTCCTCCCCCTGACCCTACCTCCTCTGCTGCGTTTCTCCAAAACCTAAGCACTGTGCCTTATGAAGGACCAGTTTCCTAGTGCACAAAAGTCCCTTCTTTTGCCCTCCTTTTTGATGGAAGCTATTATCTTTGGATTTTATTTTAAGATTTATTTATTTATTTGAGAGAGAGTGAGCTAGAGGGAGCATGAGCTGGGGGAGGGATCAGAGGGAGAGGGAGAGGAAGAAGCAGATTCCCTGCTAAGCAGAGAGCCCAACTCGGGGCTCAATCCCAGAATCTTGGGACCATGACCTGAGCCAAAGGCAGATTCTTAATTGACTGAGCCACCTAGGAGCCCCTACTTTTGGGTCTTAACTGACATTTTCCTCTATCATAAGACTTCTGCGTTTACAGCAGCCTCCCTACTGTAGCTTCTGGGAAAGCAGGAAGCACATGTGATTTGTTTATTAAGAATATTCGCAGCATCTAGCACAGCCCCCAAAGTAGCAGCTATTCAAGAAATACGTCTTGAATGAATGAATGAATGTAGAATTTGCTCATTTGCTGCCACATATGTTCTGAAAGCCAGAAATGGGGGTTGTGATTCCTTTGTTTCCCCATCACTGTCAATAGCTATCCTCACTTCTATCCCCTGTGTTATCAAAGTCTTTGCTCTCTGGCTCCTGCCTTGCCGCTACACCAAGCCTGGAGTAATCTCAGTGCCATGCCACCACTCAGAATTATGCCACAGCTGACATGTTTGTTTTCTTCGGTGGAAATTTCCAGAAGTAGGCATTCACAGTTCATGAAAATGTTCTATGCACTCTTACCTCCAATCCCTCACCTCTGAGTGAATCCTAATTCAGTCCACCGAACATTTGTACAACCAAGATTCCCAACTCATCCATCATCCTTCTCCTTTCCTATTATATCCACTTTACTCTTCAAGTTCAATTGACAACTAGACAGCACTTGCCAGTTTTGACCACGACTGCCTTCTTGAGGTCATTTGTCCTTGGCTTTCTTACTCTTATAGTTTCTTTCTTCTTCCCCTTCTCTCTTGATTGTCCTCCCTCTGTGCCCATTTCTAAAATGTTGGTGCTTTCTTATTATTTAGTCTTCTGCTCTTTTTTTTCTTAACCCTAAAGTTTCTACCTGTGCTGTCTCTGCCACCCCTTGAATAATTATTTACGTTAGAGATGTCTTCCAAATTTATGATCCCCCTCCCACTAGCTTGTGAGGTCCACATAGGTATCTCACTGCTATGCACTGACTAACTGTACATAAGGGACTAATATTGACCCCAGATGCAACCTGTTATAAATTTAACACATTATTTCCCTACCATCTTTCCAAATTTGCTTGTTCCCTTTTTTTTTTTTTTTTTGGTAACCCTCATTGTATGTCTTGATTCTGTTTCATTCTTTTGAACCTTGCTCCCACAGCCTTCTTCTAGCCATCAACATTTATTGCCTGGCCTAATACAGTCCTTCTTAAGCTGCTTTCTGGGTATCTACTCCTATCTGTATCTCATTTAATATCCAAACTGTCATCCTTCTAAAAGAAAAATCTGATCATGTCATTCTCTTGCTCAAAGCCCTTCACTTCCTCTGCTTTGCCCTTAGTAAAAATCTACTTTTTGGCATTGCCTGCGACAGTCCTTCAAAATCTAACACAGCATATACTTGTCGAATCAATGAATGACTAATTTAAGAGTGTGAATGAGAAGCTGTGATGGAGTAATGGTGGCATAAATGCAGGAGAGCTCCAGGAGCAGCATCCTGGCAGAATGAACTTTGTCTTGTTTTATATTATCATTAATATATTCAAGTACTTCCTTAGCTGGGAAATATTTGAAGTTTAGTGCTTTATCAGCAAACATGCACATTGTCCTTCCTACCTGTAAGAGGCTGGCCATTAGAGTGCCTCTTACAACGCTGTGTGCAGTGTCCCATGCCCAGGAACTGATGTGTTGTTGGGGAGGTTTATTCATTCACAGATTTTAATAATTTAAACCAATGAGAGTTTTATGTGCTGAAGCATTTTGAAATGTAAGCAGAAACTGTGTCTTCTAGTTTCCACCTCCCCACATCATGAGTCATGAGGTCCTTACAGGAGCTAAAATGTCTTTTGGAGAATAGGATACCATTTCTCCATCTCTTCCCTAGTGTCCTTAAATTTACTTTCAAGATGAAAAAAATATATATTCAATTTCATCCCATTTTACTGTGATTGATGAAATTAATTTGTCAGTGTGGCTAATGGTCTTGCAAATCAAATAATTTCCTTGGTTTAGTAACTCTGGTTGAAGAAAAATATGAAGAAGGAGTTTTAACCTCCTGGCTTTGTTTACTACATTTGGAGACATCTCTAGGGGCTTCCTGTCAGATTATGTGTCTTGAAAGTATTTGTGACTAATTATGGGCAATGGAAGCTCAGGTTCAGGTTTTGAAAAATGTTGAGAGGAGGGAACGTCAGCAGACATATTTTATTGTGTCTCCTTTTAAAATAAATTTTCTGGAAAATTGTCTTTATAGGCAAAAAGTGGGTCTGGTGTGTTATTATTTGTTTTGCTTTTGACAGCAGATTCTGTGTTTCACATCCCTCAGGTTAGAGGGAAGACAGAGAGGCAGTTTGTGGGCATTTGTGAGCCTTTGCTAGAGCCAGCTGGATCCTGGCTATCTATGTTCAATTATCCTATGGTATATGTTCAGCCCAAAATAGTTTTCATAAAGAAGCAGATTGAATTTCACTGTGAACATTTTCATCAATTCCTGGAATCTCAGAATGTCATTAATTAGCAGTTGGAAGTGTTGTGCTATGTGTCAGGAGCAATTTAATGAATTGAAATAGTATTAACTTTGACTTTTTTTTTTTGATTCCTAAGACATTTACATTTTATTTACTCTTTAAGTGGGCTCAAGCAAGCCTTTTTTTTTTTTTAGAGTGGAAATCATTGAACAAAATATTTGTTTGTTTCAAAGGTATGTTTATTTTATTGCTTTGAATTGCATAGGGAAAAATTGTACTTTGATCCAAATGTTAATTGAATGCTGAAGAATTGTTTCTGAAAATTTGACTATTTTTAACCACCTTGATATAAGCTCTAATTAAAATAACCACATATGACATTTACCTTTATTTTCATTAACTCAAAATTAAGAAGCATGTTATAGATATAATTTTCCACTATTCATGCAATATTGCACTTTCTCTATTTCCAAGAGGTATTTTATGTTTGATTACATTTATGTTGAAATGATTTTTCTTCCTCTTGTATCAAAAGCATTAGTTATGACATGTTACTAATGAATGTAAGCATAAAGGAGAGACATTTTTATTAAATTCTAAGCATTAGATTTTATTCAGTACCTTTGGGTTGTTAGCTTTTTAAAAAACATCATCATGAACCAAAGTAATTAGGTATTTGCTGAGTGCCTTCAGTGGGTCAGCCCTGTGCTAAGCTATGTATGCTACATATGTTATTGCATTAAACCATATAAGAGCCCTATAAAGTACTATCTCTCCACTTTCCATAGAACACAGCTAAGGCACAAAGAGATTGAGTACTTAACCCAGGTTTGCATATTGATGTATTTGGGATCATAGACCTTTGACATAAGTGATAAATGCTCCGCAAACCTATTCACCAGCTTAATGCTTCTTATTTTTATGGGTCTTTAAATCTTATATAGAGGCTATTTTTGCCTAGTTGAAAAAGATTCCATATTTGATAAACAGTGGTACCAATGAAGTAGATGTCAAACAATAATAGAGGACAAACTGGCTAAGACCAGTGTCTTTGGTTATAATCAGAGTAACAGAGAAGATAAAATCCTCAGTACAAGGAAAAGGAGATCATTGTACCCAAAGAGGCATGACCACTAAACTCACAATTAATAGAAATAATTTGGGAGCTTTGGATTGCAACATGCTCTATCTGTTATGCCTGTTTCATCTGTATATTTGCTTGTGAACATAATCAAAAGTCAAATAGCTATCCACCTGTTTCTTGGTTGAAGAAACTATCATAATTGTAGAAAATTTAGGATGCAAGCTGGGAATTAAGTTTGGAGCTTTGCACTTTGCATGCATTTGAGTTGACCCAACTCTCTATAATATACTCTCAAAACATTTGAGAACAGGAATCTCATTGATTGAAGCAAGAGTTATCCACACTTCCAGTTTTTAGAAGAATGTTGGAGAATGGAATTGTGGTCTATTCCGTAGTAAGAAAATTAATCTTTTTTAATTATTGAAAGCACCATATGTCCAAACTCTGAACTGATCTCAACAGTTAATGAAAAATAATAAAGATCTTTTGATGTATCAACCTAACAAGAGTTTTAAGATATCTGTGCTTTAGAACATAAAGGAAATCATAGATCATAAAACTTTGAGACTTTCAACAATACTTTGGCAGCTTAATTATTCTATTCCCTCCTTGTCTTCCTGGCAAACTCCTACTTACCTGCAAGACCCAGCTTAAAAATGTCCTCATTTATGAATTCTCCCTCAACTACTTGCTCACTGTTCCCTCCTCTGAGCTCCCATCAGAATTAAACCCTCCCAGATGTCCCCTACACTATTTAATGACCAGCCTTCCTGGGCATCTGCTCTGCTGAGCTGGGAGTGCCTGGGGAGGAGTGGGATTTATTTCAGAATCTGCAGGGTATGGTACAGTGCCTGGAACATAAGAGACATTCAGTGTTTGTTGCACAAATGCATCAGTGACACGAGGTAACCGATGTGTGTGTGTACTGGAGACAATCATATCAAAAAAGAGAGAGAAAAGGAAGGGGAAGTTGGTTTCCCAGAAGAATTCAAAGACAGAAGAATCCCATTACTGATTAATCTCTATTTTAAAGGAAACAGGTTGATTCCTAGTGGCAGAGTTCTCCTGGCACCATGTGACCCTCAGAAGGAGTTTCTTTGATTGAAGCTTCACTAAAAGAGTTTTGTTGTTCTGCTCAGGGACTTTCCCAGCACTTTTCCAGATAGCCTAACAGACCGACTCTCCCTCCTTTCTTGTTATGATCTTTGATTAATCCTTTTGGATATTCTAATCCTGGCAGTCTTTAATGGAGCACAGTTGAGGCTTCCAGGTGGGAGTGCCGGAATTCACGGCTGCTGCCTCCATATCATCCCCCCACCTCTCTCGATGCCTCCCTAAATCCCTATAACCATCTATCCCCTTTAGATTCTACTTTCTGTCTTCTCTTTAGGACCCTTGAATTCTGACATTCGGCTTCCAAATGCTCCTTTTTTGTTACGTTCTCATGTTTCTTTAATCTCTGGGCATCCTCTGAGGGAAGGAGCTGTGGGGTCCATTGTAACATTTCCTACAAGTTTTTTAAAATGAGGACTGCTATTTCTTTTCACTTGTGAGCCATAATTGGTGGTATTTAATTGCTGCATTAAGAGGAAGGATAGAATCAAAGGAAAAGGAATTTTAAAATACCATTGGCAAAAGATTTAGAATCACCAAATTATCAAAACAATAATTAAATACAAACTGAATTTCATCCTCATTATACAAATACTCAGCAAATCACAGACTATGTAGCCGCCAGGGTTGATGCTTCCGATCCAGAGGTCTGCAGCTGTACTGCCCCCACGCAGACTCTTGTAGGCCCAGCTGCCTCAGGCTGTGGCCCACATTCTTTCCTGAGCTGCAGAGCAAATGGAACAAAAATGTTTGGGAAAGAAAATAACTTGGATCCTTAGAACTGGCCAAGAGAAATTAAAATCCTGAGGAAGTCCTCTGAACCCAAATCTATGGATAAAGAAATTTTTAAGAATTAAAATCCCGAGGAAGTCCTCTGAACCCAAATCTATGGATAAAGAAATGTTTAAGAATATATATATGGCAGTTCCTAAACATGGATCTTTTGCCATGATCCAGTGAATGAAGACTCCTGGTTTAGTCCCAATACAGTTGAGTAACTCAATTTTATTATTCAGCTGACCATATAATTTTATCCGAGGCGCTCCATCTCTGTCATCTTCAGTGATCATAATAGTTCCTAAGAGTGATGAAGTTCAATACCTCTGTGATCCTATTGGTGAGAGCATTCAGGATGTGTAGCATAGAGATGAATGGAGATTATCTTTTCTCTCCAGGGGCCTCGAGTGAGGAGTGAAATACTTACAACTACATGAATGCAAAGCAAAAACAAATGAAGAATGAAAAGAGAGGAGAAACAGAAAACAATAAGCCTGGAGGGAGAAGATTATATTGTGTGGGAGTACCAATACCAGCAGGGAAAAAATAGAAAAGTCAATAGTCAACACAAGAAGTTTGGTTGTGCTGTGTGTCACTGAGAGCCTGATGGACCGAATGTGAGCTAATGATTACAAAAAGAATTTCAGTTTGCCTCAAGTAGCCATCTACACCTCTTGTTGTTTTTGATTATGAAGTGGTACATTATCGCATTGATATTTCCTTTTGCTTTCTATTGGTTCACATGGATTTGTATTACCAGGTTATTATGTGAGGTTGTTAGGTGATTCTGAGGCCTGCTTTAAAGAAGTTTAAGGTTAAAAAAAAAAAAAAAAGAAACCTTTTGAATTAGTATTTTCATT
Source organism: Canis lupus familiaris (assembly GCF_011100685.1). Classification (NCBI taxonomy): domain Eukaryota; kingdom Metazoa; phylum Chordata; class Mammalia; order Carnivora; family Canidae; genus Canis; species Canis lupus. The sequence continues at coordinate 7,403,720 of NC_049223.1, read as the reverse complement.
TTCTTTGGCTAAATACCCAGAAGTGGAATTACTAAATTGTATGGTACTTCTATTTCAGTTTTATTGCAGCATTATTTACAATGGAATGATGAAGGGATGAACAAGATGTGGCATATATATACAAGGGAATATTAATGGAATATTACTCAGCTACACAAAAAAAGACTGAGATCATGCCATTCACAACAACATGGATGGACCTGGAGTGTTTTATGCTAGATGAAATAAGTCAGACAGAAAGACAAGTACCAGAGGTTTCACTTATATGTGGAATCAAAACAACAAAACAAATGAATGAACTAATAAACAAAGACATAGACTCATAACTATAGAGAACAAACTGGTGGTTTCCAGGGGGTAGAGGAGCTGAGGAGCAGATGAAAGAGGTGATAGGCCTGAAGAGGTAGAAATTTACAGTTATAAAATAAATATGTCATGGTGATGAAAAGTACAGCATTGGAAATATAGTCAATAATACTATAATAACTTTGTATGGTGACACAGATAGTAATTAAACTTATGGTGAGCATTTTGTTATGTATATAATTGTTGAATCACTATATTATACACCTGGAACTAATATAATATTCTGAGTCAACTATGCTTCAATTAAAAATTTTAGAAAGGAACAAAGAGTAGAAACTTATAGATAAATATATAAGAATTAATGTGGATTAATATTTTGAAAAATAATATTGGGAATGCTAAAGATAAGCTTGATGGTTAAATAGATGGTGTTTTTAGTGTTTGTTTTTTAAAGAATTGCTATCGATTTTCAGATTATAAGTTAAAATATTTTTACATTTTCCATTTTTTACTGGAAAACACACATAACATACAATTTATCTTAATCATTTTTAAGTGTCTAGTTCAGTATTAATACATTCATATTGTTGTGCAACCATCTCCACTATCCAACTCCAGAATGTTTTTTATCTTGCAAAACTGAAACCCTATACTTATTAAGCAATAACTCCTCATTCCCTCCTTCCCCCAGCTGGTGGCACCCAGCATTCTACATTTTGTCTGTGTGATTGTGACTGCTCTAAGTCCCTCATATCAGTGGAATCATATGGTATTTGTCTTTTCTTGACTGACCTAGTTCACTTAGCATAATGTCCTCAAGCTTCATCCATGTTGTGACACAGAGCAGGATTTCCTTCTTTTATTAAGGTTGAATAGTATGCCATTTCATGTATATACCACATTTTGTTTATCCATTTGTCCATCCAGTGATGGACACGAATTGTCTCCACATTTTAGCTATTGTGAATAATGCAGCTTGAACATGAAAACAGATATATCTCTTCCAGATACTGCTTTCAGTTTTCTTTTGGTTATATACCTGGAATAGGAATTGCTGGATCATGTGGTCATTCTATTTTAAAATATTTGAGGAGCCACCACACTGGTTTCCACAATGGCTATACCATTTTGCATTCATATTAACAATGCACAAGGATTCCTTTCTTCATATCCTTGCCAAAATTTTTTTTTCTGTTTTTTTTTTTTTCTTAATAGTCATTCTAATGGGTCTGAGGTGGTCTCACATTATAGTTTTGATTTGCATTTCCCCAGTGATTAGTGATGTCTAGCATCTTTCCAGGTGCTTATTGGTCACTTATATATTTTCTTTAGAGAAATGTCTATTCAAATTCTTTGACCATTTTGAATCAGGTTGTTTGATTTTAAAATTTTCATGGAGTCCAATTTGTTTACCTTTTCTTTTGTTGTCTGTGCCTTTGGCATCATATACAAGAAATGTAATACTGTGAAGCTTTTGTTTTCTATTGTCTTTTAAGAGTTTTTTTATATTTTCGGGTCTTACATTTAGGTCATGGATCCATTTTAGGTTGATTTTTGTATACAGTGTTAGGTAAGAGTCCAACTTCATTCATTTGCATCTCTGGATATCCAGTTTTCCTATAACTATTTGCTGAAAATACTATCTTTTCCCTGTTGAATGGTCTTGACATCCTTTATCAAAACTCATTTGACTGCATATTCAAGGGTATATTTTTGGAGTCTTTTCTATATCCTTGGCATATATGTCTCTTTTTATGCCAGTACCACACTGTTTTGATTAGTGTAGTTTTGTAGGAAGTTGAAATCAGGAAGTGTGAGAATTCCAATTTTGTTCTTCTTTCAGTATTATTTTGGCTATTCGGGGTCCCTTACAATTCCATGTGAAGCTTAGGATGATTTGTCCTATTATTGTAAGAAATGTCTTTGGGATTTTGATAGGGATTGCATTGAATCTTAAGATTGCTTTGGCTAGTATTGACATCTTAACACTGTTAGGTCCTCCAACCCATAAATAAATGCTTTTCATTTGTTTATGTCTTGTTTAATTTCTTTCAAAAATGTTTTGTAATTTTCATTGAACAAGTCTTTCACCTCCTTTGTTCAGTTATTAGGGAGGAAATTATTTTTGGTGGTATTACAAATGGAAATAATTTTTTTCAGTTGTCAAATTCTTTTTTTTTAATTTAAATTTGCCAACATATATAACACCCAGTGCTCATCTTACCATGTGCCCTCCTTAATGCCTATCCCCCAATTGCCCTGCCCTCCCACCCCCACCTCTCCTTCTGCAACCCTTTGTTTGTTTCCCAGAGTAGGAGTCTCTCATGGTTTGTTTTCCTCTTTAAGTTTTCTCCACTCAGTTTTCCCCCCTTCCTTGTGGTCCCTTTCACTGTTTCTAATATTCCACATATGAGTGAAACCATATGATAATTATCTTTCTCTGATTGACTTATTTCACTCAGCGTAATACCCTCCAGTTCCAACCACATTGATGTAAATGGTAGGTATTCATCGGAAATTGTTTTTTAATCTCCCTTTCAGGTTGTTCATTGTTAGTGTTTAGAAATGCAGTTGATTTTTGTGTGTTGACTTTTTATCCTGCTACTTTGCTGGATTTTTTTGTCAATTCTAACTTTTTTGCATGGAATCTTTAGAGTTTTCTGTGCATAAGATAATGATATGTGAACAGAGATATTTTTACTACTTCCTTTCTAATTTAGATGCCTTTTATTTCTTTTTCTTGCCTAATTTCTCTGACTAGTAGTTCCTGTACTATATTTTTAAATCCTCCCCGTTTTATTGAGAAATAATTGACTTACATTACTGTGAAGTTTAAGGTGTACAGCATGATGGTTTAATTCACAAATATTGTGAAATTATTACCTAATAGGTTTAGTTAACACTCATCGTCTCATATAGATACAGAGAAAAGAAAAGAAAAAATACTTGTTGTGTTGAGAACTCTAAGGATCTACTCTCTAACAATTTTCTTGTATACCATAGAGCAATGGTGGCTATAGACACCATTATATCTGTAGTACTTATATATCTTACAACTGGAAGTTTGTAACTTTTGACCACCTTTCTCCAATTCTCTCTCTTCCCACACTCCACCTCTAATAACCACAAATCTGCAAATCTGACCTCTTTTTCTTTGAGTTTGGTGTCTTTTTATTTTCATATTCCACCTCTAAGTGAGATCATGTAGTATTTGTCTTTCTCTGTCTAACTTATTTCATTCAGCATAATGCCTTCAAAGTCTATCTATGTTGTCACCAGTGGTAGGATTTCTTCATTTTTTATGGATGAACAATTAATTGTCCCTTGTACATGTGTACCACAACTTGTTTATCCATTCATCTGGTGATGGACATTTAGGTTGTTTTCATGTCTTTGCTATTGTATATAATGTTACTGTAAACATCAAGGTGTAGATATTCTTTTCAAGTTAGTGCTTTTATTTCCTTTGGATATATTTCTAGAAGTGGAATTGCCGAATCATATGGCAGTTCTATTTTAATTTTTAAAGGAGCCTCCATACTGTTTTCCATAATGGCTCTACCATTTATAATCCCACCACCAGTACATAAGGATTACCTTTCCTCCATATCCAAGCCAGAATTAGAATTACCTCTTATCTTTTTGTTGATGGCTAGTCTAACAAGCATAAGGTGATATCTCATTGTGGTTTTAATTTGCATTTCCCTAATGACTAGTGATGTTGGGCATATCTTTATATACCTGTAGCCATTCATACATTTTCTTTGGAAAAATGTCTATTCAGATTCTTTGTCTATTTTCCACTCACAAAGACTAGCTCAAAATAGATTAGACTTAAAAGTAAGACATGGAACTTCTAGAAGAAAACAGGAAAAATACTCCTTGAGATGGCTCTTGGTTGTGATGTTTTTGGAAATCCCACCTAAAGTACAAGCAACAAAATAAAAAATAAAGGGTAGGACTATGTCACATTAAAAAGGTTGCACAGCAAAAGAAACCATTAGCAAAGTGAAAAGCCAACCCACAGAACGGGGAAAAATATTTGTAAATATATTTATGATAGAGGATTAATATCTAGAATATATAAAGAACTCATACAATTCAACAGCAAAAAAACAATACTTTGTTGAATAGAAGTGGCAACAGTGGGTATCTTTGCATTGTTTCTGATCTTAGAGAAAAACTTTCTGATTTTCACCATTAGTATGACGTTTGCTGTAGGTTTTTCATATATGGCTTTTATTATGTTGAAGTATATGAATGCTTAATTTTGAATGTCACAATGTCTCTGAAGGCCTGATTTCAGAATAGGTAGCTTTATTGAGTAGAAGGCAATAACAGGAGCAACAGTAATATTAGTAATCATGATTGTTCATGATTACGTTTTTGGGTCTTAGTATGGTCTCAGGCACATACTTAATGCTCAGTAATGATAATGATGTAGGGAGTGAGGATAATTATGTCTGATAGACCATGGGCTGATTCATAACTCTTCTGTTTTCTGGATATCTGATTGGAACAAGGTGCCATCGATTTCCTGTCTGTGGAATTTCGCTCAAAAAATTGTATGTGTACTTTCAAAGTTTCAGGTTGTTTCTCCATCCACACCTGCAATGCATATATGAAGAGTGCATTACTTTCCTTTGCTTCTTAAGTAGAGGGAGGAGGAAATTATTTCCTTGGATTTGATACCACATTCCCATTTAGTCCCTTTTCCCATTGCCCCATGAATGCCTTTTTAGGGGACTAGCCAATTTTATTTTATTCTGAGCTTTTTCTCTCTTCTCAAGTTTAGTGAAGTTTTAACTCACTTGTCCAGGCTGTCACATATATTTTCAGGCAATGTCACACACAAGTTAGTAGATATACATGAATACAAACAAGAGGGTGAGAAGCTGAAGATACATTCTACCATATATTTGCTCCTTCACAGGTCAGGCTCCTTTTCATCTGAGGCATGGAGGGTATGAGGACACGGGCACTGGCCATGACAGGGCTACAATCATGCGTGGGGGAGATGGAAGTAATTCTTTTCACCTTAGTGCTGGTTGATTTAGATTATTAGTCTTCAGTGTTCCCATACCATCTGAATAGGACTGGAGGTCAAGTTAGTAAAGAATTTGTGATATCCTAAAGTTGCATCAACATACACTGAGATGGAAATGTTCAGTAATGATCAAAAAGTGATTGGAATGGACAGTAGTGCAAAAGTTGAATTCTAGCAGCTGCAGTTGAATGTTTACACTATTGTCCAAAGATTTTTTAACCAATATCAACAATAAGGAGAAGCCTTATTGCAATAAGCAATAAGAACCAAAATAAGTAGCAAATTGGAATGAAAAAAATGAGTCAAAGGTTAATAGTAAGACCAAGGCTCTGCATATGCTTATGTTGAGGCTGTTTACCAGTTGGTAAAGAAACAAAAGCTACAGAGTTGAATAAGTATCCACTTCCAAAGCTGATCTAGTCCCAAATTCAGTCACTAAAACTTTAATGTGATTTTTAAAAATTTAATTGGGCAAGCCATGTACTTTGAACTTCCTTATTAACACATTGCAGTGTTAGTAATGATAAACACTGTAGAACAGCTGGATAGAAAACTCTTTCCCTTCTTTTCTCTTTTCCTTCTTTTATCGCTTTTTTCCAACCCCAGAAATATGCATTAAACATTAGAATAAAAAGCATTCACTTACTATGCTACCTAACATTTGCAACTTTCAAATTCCCATGCCTTATCAGGGTTACTCAGTAATTTAATTTTTTGAATATTTCCAGTAAGGGAGAATTTGAAGGTGACTTGCAGAAAAAAAATGTGGCTAATGAGAAGTAGACGGCAGTTAAATTTCTTTAATTAACAATGATTTCACTATTATTCTACTCTGTAGGAGATTGGAGTCAGATGACAAGTTGGAAATCATGTATTGTAAGAGAAAACTGGGTCCTTCCCCAAAAGACTTTCACAGCTTCTTGTAATATTTAAAGAATAGCTTTTATTTATGGCAGTGATCTTGACATTCAGACAAACAGATGATAGTTTAATCAAGTTTATCATGATGTGATTTCCTCCAGGCACCACTTAACAGCAAAGAACAATAATCTGTTTTTCAACCCCAGTGTTAACTGGAAGTTCATTCAACAAATATTTAGGTTCATGGAAGCCATTTGACAGCAGAGGCAGGGTTATCACTCTGTGCTCATGTGGCCTCTCTGGCAACATGCCATCCTTAACTCTCATCTCTGTTAGTCATTCTTTCAGCAAACATTCATCCAGAGCCAATTCTGTGCTAAGCAGAAGAGATACAGAGGTAGTCATGCAGAATCCTACTCCTTAGGACCTTATGGATTAGCTGGTAGATGCAGGAATATTCAGAGTACTGTGGGAACACAGAGAAGCAGGGAATAGTTAGATACTGGGGAGAAAGGGTGGTCAGAAATGGTTTCTAAAAAGAGATGGATAAATAGATTGGTAAGTGAGTGGGAATAGGCTGAACATGTTTGTAATGCCCCCTGAAAATTACAGTGGAGGATGAGAGAAGATTGGATAAGACAGGCATGTCACATGAAGAAGCTTTGAGGAGACAGAAGGGTTCCAAGCAAGAGAGTGATATGATCAAGTTTGCACATGCCTGGTGAGAGGTGCTAACGCCCCAACTAAGGACATATTTACACTCTACCAGGAAAGAATTGGAAGGGCAGAAGTAACTGACTGTGAGTAAAGGAGAAGAAGGACACTAGGACTGCTTGAGAAAAGAAAAGGCTGGTGATGAATTGGAGTGGGGATGGCATTTTAATGCCCTTCTCCCTTCTGTAGTTCCCTGACATAAAAGTGTATACATAAGAAAAAATTTGAATGAGACATAAAGCACTGCTTTGGTAATAATCAGGTAAGTAAGTACCTTACTCAAAATAAGCCCAGACACAAGGCCTAAGTCTGAGACTCCAAGAAAGGTTTTCTCCTTCCTCCTTGAACAGGGATGGCTCAATCTAGGAGGCAGATGCTGGGTCGTTCTTCTTCTTCTTCTTCTTCTTCTTCTTCTTCTTCTTCTTCTTCTTCTTCTTCTTCTTCTTCAGATTTTATTTATTCATTTAAGAAAAAGAGAGAAGAGATAGAAAGAGAGAGAGAACATGAGCAGGGGGAGAGGCAGAGGGAGAAGCAGACTCCCCATTGAGCAGGGAGCCTGACATGGGCCTCGATCCCAAGACTCAGAGAACATGACCTGAACCGAAGGCAGATGCTTAACCATCTGAGCCACCCAGGTGCACCAAAGCTGGATCTTCCAGTAGAGGAGACGAGAATAAGTGGGATGGCTGGTTACCCCCAGGGAGTACTAACCTTGGAAGAGCAAGATATGGGAGAAAAGTTTTCTCTGAAGTAAAAAGTGATAATGATCTGAGTGAAGCCTCATTTTGTCTCCAAAAACAGTAGCCCACCACTTTCTCAAAATGGATCTCAATTAGTATTTCAAGAGCTTACCAATAAGATTTGTAAATTTTCTGTCAAGGAATAAGCAGTAAGGAGGTGGAACAATGCAGCAGGGACATTATGTCTTCTTTGGTCAGAGGTACAAGCATAAGGACGGTGACAGAAGCATGTTCCTTTTCACATAGCCACCACCAGCACTGGACACAGTGACTCTGGAGGCTCTGACACAACCAGGAAGAAACATGGCAGGGATTTTTGCTCTGAAGAGAAAGAGTTGCATAGGAAGTCATCAGAATGTTGGTTGTAGTGAAGCTTGGGAATGGGGGAGGTCACTGAAGAAGAATATTTCATGAATAAGAAAGGAAGTTTGTTGAGGATGGAACATGGAAGCACCAAGTATTTAAGGGATAGATCAAAGAAATAGTGTCTCAAAAAGTAATTAAAAGCAGGAAAAAGAAAAACATCATCACTGAATCCAAGAGATGAGAAAGTATCAAAAAGTGTCAAGAAGAAGGGGATAATCCAGAAGGCAAAGTGCTGTGGACAGATCAAAAGTGCCCATTGAAGTTTTCAAATGGGGACCACAGGTAACTGTTATAGTGTTGATGGATAGTTGGAAAGAGAAGACAGATTCTGTGTACATCTAAGGAAAGAAGAGAGGAAAGGTCTGGAAATGCTTGGGGCAGTAGGGATAAAAGAAGGAGCAAAGTTCTCTGATGGCTGGGAAAAGTGGATGGGAGCTGGAGTCTCACCTGTACCATCTGCCTTCCTGTCTCAGGGACTTGACATCTGTGATCGAACTTCTGATTCTTTAACCTGCCAACTCCTGCTCATCTTACATGTCACTTCCTCAAAGAACATTCCCCAGAAACCTCAATCTAAATTAAGAACTTCTATTTTATTCTTTCATCAACACCATACATCTATTCTTGGATTTCAGAGCACTTGCTACTGTTGGCATTTACATAACTTTCTTTATACTTATTTGTTCAATGCTTGCCTCTCTTACTAGACCAAAAGCTACATGTGAGCAAGGATCACACCTGGTTTTGCTCATGATTATGTTTTTGTGTCTTAGTATGGCCTCAGGCACATACTTAATGCTCAATAAATATTGGTTGAATCCATCAATAAAATTTCTTGGACTACTCCTATCTACTAAAATATACTTTTATTTTAATGTTCAGGAACAAAGGTATATTTGTGATATTTGTGAACTCTTTAAGGAAGTATAAGCTGCCATTTTAAGAATATAGGGAAAATTAGTCCTGATTTTTTTAACATAGCATTTGACTGACCTTCACTGTGTTCAGTATTATAAGAGATGTGTGTGGGGGGGATCCCTGGGTGGTGCAGTGGTTTGGCGCCTGCCTTTGTCCCAGGGCGCGATCCTGGAGACCTGGGATTGAAATCCCACATCGGGCTCCCGGTGCATGGAGCCTGCTTCTCCCTCTGCCTGTGTCTCTGCCTCTCTCTCTCTCTCTCTCTGTGACTATCATAAATTAAAAAAAAAAAAAAAAAAAAAGAGATGCGGGGTTGAAAAAAAAAAAAAAAACCTGAATATGTCTCTTTACTATTTAGCCCAGAAATGGGTTAATTCAAGGATCATTGACTTGCCCATTGGCAGTCTGGGGCTGAATTTGCCTGGAGCAGAAGGTGATGCAGGTTTGCCTGGAATTTCTGGAGCTACACAGAACTATAGCAAACAATCTTCCAGAACCATCCCAGAGAGGTCAGTGAGTATTGATCCCTGCGGTGAGCTGTTCCCACTGCTAGGGGCTGGGTCCTCAGCTGAACAATGAGTAACCAACCCCTCATTCCCACAGAATTTCAAGTCTGGTGAGGACTTAGGGTAATGGAGAAGGAGGTGAGCCAGCAAATGTGTTTTATCAAAGGAGTGGGATTGATTGCTACTACATTATTCTTTCATTCCAGCTCTCTCACTGGTTTTGCTTTAATGACTTTGGAGTCTAAGAAGCTCTATTCAGAACACCAGAGCACATTTGGTTCTGACATATGCAATCAGTGCATGCCATGGGAACTCGACTCCCTTTAAACTCAAAATTAATTATAGGCATTTATATTTTCAGAAACCAAAATGGGTAATCAGACTTAATTAACTGGTAATCAATCAATGCTTCTCTTCCTCACCTTGTACAATGGCAAATGAGTGAAGATAATTTTGATTCTGAGATTAAAAACCCTTTGGAGACTGGGGAGAACCATTCTAACATTATGCATACGGAACCTGATGTGTGGTTTCCACTATTGTTAATGACATATGGTAGATGCATGGCCATCTTTCTCATGCTCCAAACCCACTCCTGCTAGTGGTTTTCATGTCTTCTGTGCCAAAGGCTGTACTAAAATTTACAAATCCCATTTTTCAAGTAGTTACACCCTGGAAGGGTCTTGATACTTGCTATCTTTCTTGTTCAGGCTGCAGTTGAGTTAAATTGAGTTGAGTTACACATTGTTTATGATTGTTTCAAAGATCCTTTCCATCTAAGCTTAATTTTCACCAACTACTTACTAATAGGTAAAATTCAGTGAGTTCAGATATATGGTGCTGGAAGGGAAAAAGACAAGAGCTGGTGACATATCACAAGAACAGTAGCAAAACATTGCTACATTAGCTTCCAAGGATGGAGAAGACCCTTTGAAGAAAGTTATTATATTTTAGCAGCAATCTAAAATGTTATTTTCTAAAAGAAAGTTATGATATAGTAGCACCAATCTAAAATGTTTCTAAGAGATCATAAAAGTTCTCATTTCAAGAAAAAAAAATGTAACTATGTTAAAAAAAAGAAGTCGATTTTCAGTGATCTTTTTGAGTAAATGGTAGTAGCTTCCCTCTTATTCACCACTGTGTCAATCTAGATCCTCTAGAGTTTCCATGATGCACAGGTCTTCCCAATTTCCCCAAATAAATTGCAAGACAGGACTAGTTTCTGTGCACAGATTGCCCTTGTGAGTCTCCAGAGTCCCCCAAGAGCCCATCTCTTTTTCCAATGTCATGAAACTCAATGGACTGGGAAGCCTGATAGAATTAAGAAATACACTGGTTATAGAACACAAGTCAACTTTTTATGACTGGCAATATTAGTGCTGCACATTCAAGGTACTTCTAGTCAAGTTTGAGGCACATCCTTAATATGACAACATAAATTAGCATATTATCAACCCAACATTCTTTTGATGATCAGTCTTTCTCTCTTTCAAGCCCTTCATTACTTTGATAGAAATCTTTGAGTTTTTCAAAGTTTGAAGGAAGTGTACTCTGTAAGAGCTGACATATTATTGTAGTGATGGCACCCGGTACAATATGTAATGTAATGATGCCACCCAGTCTTTCTTATGCCACTGTTAGATCTACTCCAGAGATGGTTTCCTTTTTTTTTTTTTTAATTTTTTATTGGAGTTCAATTTGCCAACCTTTAGCATAACACCAGTGTTCATCCCGCCAAGTGCCCCACTCAGTGCCCATCACCCAGTCACCCCAACCCCCTGCCCACCTCCCTTTCCACTCCCCCTTGTTCGTTTCCCAGAGTTAGGTGTCCAGAGATGGTTTCCAAAGACATAGCCTTGCCTCCTATGTAGTGTAAGTTGAATAAGCTTTCTCCTCCTTCAAATTACCTAATTTGTAGTTTCTGCAGTGAATTGTAGAACCTAGTTGTTTCTCCGCTTTATACGGTGTGTTTTTGAACCACTTCCTTGTGCTAGAGGTTTTGATTTAGGAAATGCAGGCAAACTTTTAATATTAGTGTGAGTAAGATACAATTGGAAAAATACATGTCTTACTACCAAATCTCCTAAATTGTATTATTCTAATTCAGGCTGTTAATTTGTGGAGGGTAATGGTGCTTCTTGATGATACTTTGTAATGTTTATGATGTTATATATGGCAACCCTGGCCACCGTACAAAAGATAACATTGAAAAAAATTTTTTAAATTGAAAATTTTAAGGGCTAAACAAAATAGACTTTATTTCCCAGTCACATGGTGTGTGTTCCTGATTAGTGGATAATACCCTTCCAAGTAGTAATTTAGAGGCTCTGCCTTTTCTCTTCTTGTGGCCATGTTACCAAGAAAGAGGAAAAGGCTCAAGGGATCACATGTATTCAAGGACCAGACTTGCAAGCAGCACACATAATTTCTGACTCAATTTCCTTGGCCAGAAATTAAGTCACATGAATAGAAACTGAGACTGGAGTCCAGCGGTGGAAGACACAGCTGTAGTCCATGGCCAGCCTGTCTCTGTCATGATTGTTTCCTCTTTTCCTTTATATCCTCTCCATTCGTTTGCAATTTGTCTTTTTTACTTCTAAAATGTAAAACTTGGCACAGTAGCCCAAGTGTTGAAAATTTAAGAAAGCTTTTAGAAATATACAATCTGTCAAATTTTATGAATTTTAAACTATGCGAATTTAAAAAGTGTGATTTAAATGTTAGTAAATATTAGCAGAATCTCATTTTATGTGTAAAATTTGAAAAAACCAAAATATACCAAATTTAAAACTAATCTAAAATGTATAATTTCAAAGTTGGCTGGCAAAAGGAATTGTGAAGTATTTCTGCCATTGACACAGTGGATGCTCTCTACCTTATGCAGTAACAGAAATAGCCACCATCTTTGTTTGGTATAACATCAGTCATAAAGTTCTTTATGTGCCTGTGAGCTTCTTTTTTTTTTTTATTTTTTTTTTTATTTTTTTTTTGCCTGTGAGCTTCTGATGATTATTTTAATGACTGATGTCCTTTCATCTTAATGTCCATGGTAATTCTAATTTAAGATCTTTTTTATATTCTAAAACAATCTTAAAGACTCATCAAATGGTGGTATTAGGGACAATGTTGGAAATGTGCTTAAAAGTCAATACCATTGAAACGGAAAGTGAACAATAGTAATCAGGAGGTGAAGAGAATAAAAAGATACAAAGGAAGAACAGAAGGAAAAGATTAGCTAACATTTGTGAGTACTGTTCTAAGCCCTTGTGTTGTATTGATTCTTTTAATCCTCACACTAACCCTCTGAGGTAGGTAGGAAGTTACTATTATCACTCTCGTTTTATAATACTCTGGGTAGAAGGCCACACGCTGCCATATTGTGCCATGCTATGGAGTTAATTTAGAATGAACAGTCTATCAACTATTAGGGATATTGCAGAAAAGAATTCTGTAAAATTCATAACAGAATGATAGCAATCTTTTCACCCTACCCCATTCTAGAATTAATCCTTTAGGATAATTAACAATTGTTTGTTGTGATAATATTATTCCTCAGAAACTAATCTCTGGTATACAAGCAGCTGCCTTCTAACTTTCTTTGTATACAACCAAGAAGACACACCCTTGTGAGTTCTTTATATTTACCGTTTCTAGCTTCCCTTCCTTCTGTGTCCTCCTGTCAACAGCCTGTTTCACTCCCATCAGTGGAGTAGTTTTATTTTTAATTCCTGGAACACCAGATGGATTTAGAAATCCAAATATGAGAATGGAAATTAAGGAGGAGAACAGCAGGGATGCGCTAAGATAGAGACATAATTGATCGATTCATTCATTAATTTCCTCATTCATTCATTCATTCATTCATTCAACTGTTGTCAAGGGTGCCATAGCACCCAGGCATTTTTGTAGACTTGGGAGATTCCAAGATGAGGGAATAGGCAAGGTCTTGGGATCTACTAGGGAAGAAGACTGTTAGAATATAAAAAGAGAACTACAAGATGTTTCTAGCTTCCTTGGGAAAAGATTTCACGTGCTTCTTAACCAGACAGGAAGAGGTGAAAGGGCACGACATATTCCAGAAACCAAGAGGCATTCCATGTTGTTGGTCTGTGGGGTATGCTGAAGAACCACACTGCCCTGTCACCCTTCCTTGATTTGGCTCTTGTACTTCAGAGGGTGTCACTTGGGTAAGAAGTTCGTGGAGCTGGGGTAACCTACCAACCTGGAGCTCATGCTCCCTATCCTCCAGGTACCAGGTACCCCAGAATACCCTGCTCAGATAGCCCCCAAGCTCACCTTCAAGGTCTGTGCTGACCGCTTCCACTGGCAGTTCTCCCGAAGGTGGGAATGCATGGTGGACATAAGCATCTCTAAGCCTAGGTGGCTGTTTTCAGTGGTGTGTGATTGAGCTCTGATATCAGCCAGGGGTGTCCACTGCCTGCCCAAAAGATTGTTCAAGGAGGAATCCTAGGAATAGAAGCAATGGGGGATGGGGTGATGGAGTACAGGCTGGAGGCCCGGAGTATTCCTATGCTCCTCTTTTCCATGTGAAACTCTTTTTCATGTGAGGACTTCAAGCATTCTAAATTCCTCCCTGGTCTCCAAGTCCTTTAAGTGGTTATATTTGTTAAGATAGAAGACTTGAGTGTATTTAACAGTTTATTAACCTGATTTATAAGTTTTAATCCTCATACACATGGTATGTGGGCCTCCATTTCTGCTCTTGCCTAGGCCCTCAAGTGGGAAGGGTGGGCTTCTTGCAAAACATGACCCTGATGAGATAGATTGCCATAAAATGATAAAGATCTTATATGCCAAGTAGCAACAGGGAGTCAACAGACATTTTTAAGAGGAATTTAAAAAATTCTCAATTTTTATAAAAGACAACCCTGGAGGAAAGATGAGCGAACTAGGGCAGACCTTCTGGCAATAAGCCAGTTAGAAGCTGTTGCAGTTGATTAGCTCATATATGAGGAGGAACTGAGTAAAGTCTATGGGAAAGGCAGAGAATGAGAAAGTAGGATTGTGTGGAGTTTCTGGGTTTGAGGGACATTTACGAGGTGGCATCAGTGAGCTTTGCTGATGGATTAATAGGTGTATGGGTGGAGTGACAGAATGGAATAGAGGGTATTAGAGAAACAGCACTCAGGGGAGATTGAGAGGGCTTATTTTGTTGTTGTCTGAGAAACTGTAAAGGTGGTGGTGCCATTGGTGGAGACTGAAAAGCAGAGGAGGTTGGTGGGGAGACATACACGAATTTAGTTTCAGGAACCCTGAGTTGACAGTGTCGCTAAGACATGCAGGAGCAGGCTTGATGCAGTCAGTGGGCAGTATGGCACACACACTGGGGGAGAGGTCAGAGCTGCAACACGACCTTCACCCTTCCACATCCTTTAAACCACACACGTGTTGTTATGTGTGAGGATTGACCAACATTTCATATAAAATGAATGACCAACATTAATGATCACTTTGACTAAATGGAATAAATGCTTGAGTTAATTCAAGATTGTTACCTTACTTTTTGGTTGACTTAATGTTTTAGGTCATGCTAGTATTTCATATTATATGAAGCTTTGGTGTGATTAAATTACCTGTCTCTAAGTATTGGATGAAAATGGGATAAATCTGCATTTTTTTCCTTTAATGTAACTGATGTAATTGATGCAAGGCATTTCCATCATAGACTTTTTCCTACTGATCAGTGGCTTCTCTCTGTGTTTTATATAGTCTTAATTTACACCATTTTATGTTGTAGCCCTGTTAGCTTCTATAACTATAAAACACAGTTATCCCTCAGACATATCAGAAAATGTTATGAAAGTAACATTGAATCAAAATGACTTTCACTGAGTCAGGTAAAGATCTCTAATGATTTCTTTAAAATTATAGGGCAGGCTATGTTCAAAAAGAATCAAATATTAAGTAGAGGAATTACATTGGATCAGTGCCCAGATTCTTGAGAGACCACTGAAGATGGTAATCTGGTTTCCTTTGGAGCCTGAATCCAAATCATCTCTTCTTGATATAGCAGTCCCTGACAGCAAGCTTGAAGATGAGCCTTATTCTTCAGATTATTTTCCTTTTTAAAAAAAATATTTTATTTATTTATTCATGAGAGACACAGAAAGAGAGAGGCAGAGACATTGGCAGAGAGAGAAGCAGGATCCATGCAGGGAGCCCAATGTGGGACTCCATCCCAGTACTCCAGGATCACACCCTGAGCCAAAGGCAGACACACTTAACTGCTGAGCCACCCAGTCATCCTTTCAATAGTGGTAATAGTCTGGTTTATTACTTGATTCTTTAGGGAATTTAGTCAATGCTGAAGATATGAACTTTGGGGAACTATTGGGTTCCCCCCAATATGTATATACACATACACACATATATACACACACAATTTATATATATGTATACACACAATATATGTATATATACCCACAATATATATACATACACACATATACATATGTAAACATATATAAATATATGTACATATATACACAATATATATACATATACACACATCTATATACATATCTATATACACAATATATATACATATATACACAAATACACATACATAAATAAATGTATATACTTTTCACCTATAAAGATGTAGATGGTAATATTCCTATGCTTAACTCATTATTGCTTAATTCACAAATTTATTTCATAAATTTATTCATAATATTATCTTATGTCAGGCTCTTCTTCCAGGTGACAATTATATACACTGTAAGGAGCACGTGTGGCTAGTACTTCAATTAAATATTAATATTCATAACACCTAAAGACCCATTAGTATTTTAAGACATATAAATAAAATTCCTAGAAAAAATACATTGGAATTACTAGTATGTACACTGAATGGAATCACAGTGGGTACTTTTTTTTCCTTTATACAATATCCTATATTTTCCAAAACTTCTCCAATGAATGTACTATTCTTATATTTGGGAAAAGCAAATCTATCATTTAAAAAAGAAGAAACAAGATGCATAAGGGACACATATTGTTAAGGGACAAAGTGATGAGATCACAAGAAGTCATATGAAGGCTCATGTGCATGTATGTTCATGCATTCACTCAAAGGAAATAAAAACAAGAAAAAGAAAAAAAGAGAACAACTGTAAATATCTCACCATCCTTGTAGGATGGAAAGGAGGTTGAATTACAGAAAATACTTGCTTTCTGTCTTTAAAGTCACCAACTACCAATATTAACAAAAGATGTATTTGTGGCAGATAGAAGCATGAGTTCCTGCATAAGAAATATTTTCACTTCACAGCTGGAAGAGTTACCATTACAATTGCTTTTTTAGTATCGTTAAAGATGTAAGTACATGGAAAAGTATAGAGAAAAATGTAACAACCATCAGCCCACAATCCAGCTTTGTCAAAATGTGGCATTTTGCTAGATTTGCTTCAGATATTGTATTTGTGTTAAATAAAATATGACATCTGTGGAGTGGGAAAAGTGAGTTCAGGTATGCCCTGACTGGAGGCTCTTGGTGTGGGGGGGAACTGTGGATGGGCTGAGTAGAAGTGGGGCACCCTCTGTGATTGGCTAGGGGTGTATAGTTGGCTTTTTCTGGTTGGTCCTAAGTAGGGAGCAAGACAGAAATTAGAGAAGTTATTAATCAAGTCCTGGCCATCATAGACCGCCTGTTATAGAAATTATTGTGCAGCCTTCTGAGTGGTCACTATTGATAGCTATCTGGCTTCCTGAGAATCTGACTTAAAGCAGGCTGGCTTCCTGGACTGTTTATTGGAGATAAGGGGTTGCTTTCCCGGGTTGTTGGTCAGAGTTCTGTTCTTATATGTGGTTTGGCCATTGTCTGTTGATATGTCTGTCTCTCATGATACACAAGCCTCAAATTCATTTCTGTTTACCTGTTGAATATTTCAGTATATGAATATACAATGTTTATCTATCTTGCAGTTGATAAATTTGTACTCCAGCTTTTTACTATTATGAACACGGCTGCAATTAATATTCATGTCTTATTTGTAGAAGAAGTAATGTTTCATACCATGACTTTCCTGCTGTATATCTTCTTTTTGGTTATGAGCAAGACAAAGACAAGAAGCCATTCTTTTTGTCAGATCTAATGTCTAAGATCACTAGAATTAGTAAATACTATTCAGGACTTCTGGAACCTACAGAGGTAGGCCAGCAAATCACATCTGCCTGGTGTTTACATTCTTCTGATAAAAAAAAAAAAAAAAAGCCCTATCTCTTCACCTGTAAAAATACGAATTTCATCTTCTCTTCCTCCTTCTCTTCTCTTATTCTGGAATTAATAAGAATGGCAACTTCAGCACTTCATCAGCATAGGTATCTCTTTAAGCTAGCCATTATAAATAGCCTGCAGTGTTGCGTATTCAGGACATTCTCACATAAAGCTTACTGAGTGTGAATGTTTTCAGTCAAGGCCATGTGACTAATAGATACTTAACTAGGAGTTAAATTGACCGCAAGTTCTAAGACGAACCCTTGGTATTGAATAATTGTCAACACACTTATTTTATGTCTACCCTCTCCTTGAAAAGCTCTACTATGTATTGAATATTAATATTGTAATACAGCCTTTTTATCTGTATACGCTTTCGAGGATTTTCATAGTTTTTCTCTTCACTCCAGGTAATCACTTAATGCACAACTCATGTAAACAGTGAATATTTATTTCAAAGAAATAGTAAAAAAAATAAAAACATGCCTGATAGGAAAAAATATGAACTATGATCCTTATTTATGTAACCAGGTTTTAAAAATCGATCTCTTTAACTCACAAACCCTGTTCTCTTTGGTATATTCCGTTGCCTCTGTTATTTCTTGCCTGAAGAACAAAAAAGGCACTTTTTTTTTGTTTTAGGATCCCATGTTTAATATAATTTCTAAATAAAATCGTACATACACACAATTATTTTTGTTCCGATTTAACATTTTTGCATGGAAATTTAAAAAATTAGTCCTAGTGAATAAGTATTTAGTCAGTATTTCTACCTCTCTTTCAACAGCTGTTTTTTTTTTTTAGGGATTATTGGATTTACAATGATATCATGTAGTTTTAATTCTTTCTTTCTTTCTTTCTTTCTTTCTTTCTTTCTTTCTTTCTTTCTTCTTTCTTTCTTTCTTCTTTCTTTCTTTCTTTCTTTCTTTCTTTCTTTCTTTCTTTCTTCTTTCTTTCTTTCTTCTTTTTCTTATAAATATATTTTTTATTAGTGTTCAATTTGCCAACATATAGAATAACACCCAGTGCTCATCCTGTCAAGTGACCACCTCAGTGCCCGTCACCCAGTCACTCCCACTCCCTGCCCACCTTCCCTTCCACCACCCCTAATTCATTTCCCAGAATTAGGAGTCTTTCATGTTCTTTCTTTTTATTGGAGTTCAATTTGTCAACATATAGCATATCATCCAGTGCTCATCCCGTCAAGTGCCCCCCTCAGTACCTGTCACCCCAACCCCCCGCCCACCTCCCCTTCCACTATACCTTGTTCAATTCCCAGAGTTAGGAGTCTCTCATGTTCTATCACCCTCACTGATATTTTCACTCCTTTCCCCTTTATTCCCTTTCACTATTTTTTATATTCCCCAAATGAATGAGACCATATAATGTTTGTCCTTCTCTGAATGACTTACTTCACTCAGCATAATACTCTCCAGTTCCATCCGTGTTGAAGCAAATGGTGGGTATTCCTTGTTTCTAATGGCTGAGTAATATTCCATTGTATACATAGACCACATCTTCTTTATCCATTCATCTTTCGATGGACACCGAGGCTCCTTCCACAGTCTGGTTATTCTGGAAAATGCTGTTATAAACATTGGGGTGCAGGTGTCCTGGTGTTTCACTGCATCTGTATCTTGGGGTAAATCCCCAACAGTGCAATTGCTGGGTTGTAGGGTAATTCTATTTTTAACCCTTTGAGGAACCTCCACACAGTTTTCCAGAGTGGCTGTACCAGTTCCCATTCCCACCAACAGTGCTAGAGGGTTCCCCTTTCTCCACATCCTCTCCAACATTTGTGGTTTCCTGTCTTGTTAATTTTCCCCATTCTCACTGGTGGAGGTGGTATCTCATTGTGGTTTTGATTTGTATTTCCCTGATGGCCAGTGATGCGGAGCATTTTCTCCTGTGCTTGTTGGCCATGTTTATGTCTTCCTCTGAAGTTTCTGTTCATGTTTTTTGCCCATTTCATGATTGGATTGCTTGTTTCTTTGCTGTTGAGTTTAATAAGTTCTTTATAGATCTTGGAAACTAGCCCTTTATCTGAGACGTCATTTGCAAATATCTTCTCCCATTCTGTAGGTTGTCTTTGAGTTTTGTTGACTGTATCCTCTGCTGTGCAAAAGCTTCTTATCTTGATGAAGTCCCAATAGTTCATTTTTGCTTTTGTTTCCCTTGCTTTCATAGATGTATCTTGCAAGATGTTGCTGTGGCCAAGTTCAAAAAGGGTGTTGCCTGTCTTCTCCTCTAGGATTTTGATGGATTCTTGTCTCACATTTAGATTCATTTCATCCATTTTAAGTTTATCTTTGTGTATGATGTAAGTGAATGGTCTAGTTTCATTCTTCTGCATGTGGATGTCCAATTTTCTCAGCACCATTTATTGAAGAGACTGTCTTTCTTCCAATGGATAGTCTTTCCTCCTTTATTGAATATTAGTTGACCATAAAGTTCAGGGTCCGGCTTCTGGGTTCTCTATTCTGTTCCATTGATCTATGTGTCTGTTTTTGTGCCAGTACCACACTGTCTTGATGACCACAGCTTTGTAGTACAACCTGAAATCTGGCATTGTGATGGCCCCAGCTATGGTTTTCTTTTTTAAAATTCCCCTGGCTATTCGGGGTCTTTTCTGATTCCACACAAATCTTAAGATGATTTGTTCCAACTCTCTGAAGAAAGCTCATGGTATTTTGATAGGGATTGCTTTAAATGTGTAAATTGCCCTGGGTAGCATTGACATTCTCCCAATATTAATTTTTCCGTTCCATGAGCATGGAATATTTTTCCATCTCTTTGTGTCTTCCTCAATGTCTTTCAGAAGTGTTCTGTAGTTTTTAGAGTATAGTTCCTTTACCTTTTTGGTTAGATTTATTCCTAGGTATCTTATGCTTTTGGGTGCAATTGTAAATGGGATTGACTCCTTAATTTCTCCTTCTTCAGTCTCATTGTTAGTGTATAGAAATGCCACTGATTTCTGGGCATTGATTTTGTATCCTGCCACACTGCTGAATTGCTGTATGAGTTCTAGCAATCTTGGGATGGAGTGTTTTGGGTTTTCTATGTAGAGTATCATGTCATCGGCGAAGAGGGAGAGTTTGACTTCTTCTTTGCCAATTCAAATGCCTTTAATGTCTTTTTGTTGTCTGATTGCTGAGGCTAGGACTTCCAGTACTATGTTGAATAGCAGTGGTGAGAGTGGACATCTCTGTCTTGTTCCTGATCTTAGGGGAAAGGCTCCCAGTGTTTCCCCATTGAGAATAATATTTGTTGGGTAACCCGGGTGGCCTCAGTGGTTTAGCGCCGCCTTCAACCCAGGGCGTGATCCTGGAGACCCGGGATCGAGTCCCATGTGAGGCTCCCTGCATAAAGCCTGCTTCTCCCTCTACTTGTGTCTCTGCCTCTCTCCCTGACTCTGTGTCTCTCATGAATAAATAAATAAAATCTTTTTTTTTTTAAAGAGAGAATGATATTTGCTCTGGGCTTTTCATAGATGGCTTTTAAGATGCTGAGGAATGTTCCCTCTATCCCTACGCTCTGAAGAGTTTTGATCAGGAATGGATGCTGTATTTTATCAAATGCTTTCTCTGCATCTATTGAGCAGATCACATGGTTCTTGTTTTTTCTCTTGTTGATATGATCTATCATGTTGATTGCTTTACAAGTGTTGAACCAGCTTTGCATCCTGGGGATAAATCCCACTTGGTCGGTGAATAATATTCTTAATGTACTGTTGGATCCTGTTGGCTAGTATCTTGTTGAGAATTTTTGCATCTGTGTTCATCAGGGATATTGGTCTATAATTCTCCTTTTTGATGGGGTCTTTGTCTAGTTTTGGAATTAAGGTGATGCTGGCTTCATAGAACGAGTTTGGAAGTATTCCATCCCTTTTTATCTTTCGGAACAGCTTTAGTAGAATAGGTATTGTTTCTTCTAAACGTTTGATAGAATTCCCCTGGGAAGCCATCTGGCCCTGGACTTTTATGTCTTGGGAGGTTTTTGATGACTGCTTCAATTTCCTTCCTGGTTATCGGCCTGTTCAGGTTTTCTATTTCTTCCTGTTCCAGTTTTGGTAGTTTGTGGTTTTCCAGAAATGTGTCCATTTCTTCTAGATTGCCTAATTTATTAGCATATAGCTGCTCATAATATGTTTTTAAAATCGTTTGTATTTTCTTGGTATTGGTGGTGATCTCTCTTTTTTCATTCATGATTTTATTAATTTGAATCCTTTCTCTTTTGTTTTTAATAAGGCTGGCTAATGGTTTATCTATCTTATTAATTCTTTCAAAGAACCAACTCCTGGTTTTGTTGATGTGTTCCACAGTCCTTCTGGTCTCTATTTCATTGAGTTCTGATCGAATCTTTATTAACTCTCTTCTTCTGCTGGGTGTAGGTTTTATTTGCTGTTCTTTATCCAGTTCATTTAGGTACAAGGTTAGCTTTTGTATTTGAGGTTTTTTTCCAGTTTTTTGAGGGATGCTTTTATTGAGATGTGTTTCCCTCTCAGTACTGCTCAAAAAGGCACTTTGTAAAGAATCTCACTGTCTCTGGACATGTGTCCTTCATTGTCCTCTTCCAACTGCTATCAGACTGAACTTTCTAAAATGAAAATATAATTCTTCTCCTACTTAACATCTATGAAGTCTCTTTATCACATGTAGGATAAATGAACAACTACTTAGTCTGATATGAAAGGCCCTTTGTGAGCAGAATATTTTTTCTGGAAACTCCCCTTCTGGCATGCCCCAGCATAGCTGTACAGCAGGCAGCTCTATTCCCCAGCTACATCCAGGGTTCCCTGGATTCCAGAGAGCCCTAGACCCCTTTCCTGGAGTATTCCTCCTTCCCCTATTCATCTAACTAATGCACCCTTCAGGACTCACCTCCAGAGTGACTTGTTCCATGAAGCTGTTCCAGAGCTACTCTCTTGCCCGCTGAGTCAGGAGCGCCCTCCCCCTCTGTGCCCTGGCCCTACCTATGCCAAATAGGTTTGTAATTGAAAACGTGTTTGCCTCCCCCAGTTTGGCTGTGGGCTCTTTGATAGTAGAAACTGTCTTGAAATGTTAATCTATTTTTGTTTTTCATAGTTTGGAATTTAAAATTTAAAAATATATACACATATATACATGTATACAGACACACACACACACACACACACACACACACACACACACGTATACTTAACCTCAAGGCTTCAGTTTTCTTATGAGGAAATTGAGCCTGGTAAGATTTGGGGACCTTGGAGAAGTCATTGAAAATCTGAACCAAAGATCTACCAATAATCCAAGGCCATTTCTCTGGATTCCTTTTTCTATCCATTGCACCTAGGGAATACCTAGCTCAGCTCCTATTCACGAACCTAAAGGAAAAAAGAATGAAAGAAGAAGGAGGGTGGGGAAGGAAGGAGGAAAGAAGAGAGGGTAGGGGGAAGGAGAAGGGGGCAGAATGGGTGAGGGGGGGGAAGGAAAGGAACATGTAACAGTATGAAGTACTTCTTGAGATTTGTGTGAGTGAGGGAGATACCTAACCAATATTGGAATTTCATTGGAACGAAGAAACTGAGTCTGAGTAAGCAACAAACAGTGCCCATACCAAAAATGTTTCTGGGATATAAAACTAAATCAGACCTGAAACTTACCCCCAAGGAACTTTCTCTCTAGTAAAGGAAGATTAAAATATGTGTCAACACGGGACTGAAAAGCAACTGATGAGAATTATCTGGGGCAGTAGGCCTTCTGTAAAAGTCTATTGAATGAATAAATAAGTGTGCAAACAGAAGAACAGATAAAGTTCTTCTGGGACTTCAGAGGAAGAATAAATTTTATCTAGCTGAAAGACTCTGGGAAGATGAGAAACAAACTTAATTGGGCCTTGAGGACAGGGAGGATTCAGAGAAAGTGAGTAAGAGGCAAGGTTTTGGGGTGAGCGAGGATGAGAAGGGGAACTTTCCAGGTAAAGTGAAGAGTGGAGAGGAGTATATGGGGATTGGAATGAATTCTGTTTGGCCAAACAATTCATTTTCATGGCTCACAATGAGGATGAACATGCCGCTATCGCCACAAATCCTATAAATTAAACATGCATTATTCTCTTGTCTTGGCTTTTCTACTGCTATGGTGCTATCAGGCACCACTTCTACCCCTCCAAAATCTTGAAAATATAATCAGAAGTAACCAAAGGAATAGTAGTCAAAAGGTGATAGGTGACTCTTGTACCTCTGGTCCTGTTCCATGCTCCAAACCTGGGGACTAGGAGGCATGCTCCCAAGTGTTGGAAGTGTCAGTTTTCATAGCCTTGTTGCCTAATGGGCGATTAAAGAAAGATTCTTTAGCCAGAATCAATGAAAGGTTAAATGGGGTGCTGAGATCAGCGTGTGCTGCAAACCCGGATAGAGACTGAGATGTGCCCAAATCTGATCACATGGCATTGTACTTTCTTCTTGTGCTGCTCAGAAGCTGGAGTTAAAAAAAAAAAAAAAAAAAAGAGTACTTTGCAGTCATCAAACCTTAACCTTTAATGGTCATGACAGCTATGCTTGTGTGCCACTTACAGGTCCATATGACAATGAGAAAGGAAAAAATGTTTTGTTTTATAGACAGTTAAAAAGTGTTAACATTTAATAGCATGATCTTTTTCTTTCTAGTAACATTTAAACTTTGAAATAGATCCATGAATCACTTTGTACTTTAAGCAATTGTATAAGAGATAGCAAAAGGGGAAGTTCAGTATATTTTTTAAATGTTAGGAAAAAAACTAATTTCCTGATTATCAATGGTTATCTCATGTTTTTAAATGTTCACCAATTACATTGATTCTCTGGAGTAGTTTTTTTTTTAAAAAAGGTTTTATTTATTTATTAATGAGAGACAGAGAGAGAGAGAGAGGCAGAGACATAGGCAGAGGGAGAAGCAGGCTCCTCTCAGGGAGCCCGATGTGGGACTCGATCCAGGACCCCGGGATCATACCCTGAGCCGAAGGCAGACTCTCAACTGCTGAGCCATCCAAGCATCCCTGGGGTAATTTAAATATAAGACTTGATAAATGGGAAATCCTTTTGCCCGACAATAGAATGAGAGTATATGAGATCCTAAGAGATTTATCTTACTCAGCTTTCAATAGCTGCTGGCTACCTGCTACTGTGTCTGCTCCTAGGCTGGGTGTTAGGGGTATAATAGTACAGACACTTCCCTGGCAGTTGTCACAGGGGTGTCAGGAGGAGGACAGAGCCCACACAGTTCTGGGCCATGCAGATAGAGACAGTGGTAAACACAAGTCTTCAGGAGCTTGCTGGAGGGCAGGTAACCCAATCTTGAGGACAGAGGAAGGATCCTGGAATGACACCTCATTGAGAAGAGATGTTCTGGAACAGAAGTTAGCATATTTGGAGGCTCAGAGGTGAGAAAAAGCAGTATTGCAAGCTGCTGTGAGAAAACCAAACCAACCAAACCAAAATCCATTATGTGGCCCATATATCCCATGCTGCTACACACTGTATTTTCTGAAACAGAAATAGCCTTCCTTGACTGATATTTTGCTACTAAACTGGTTGGTGAAGCAATGACTTTTAAAATATTTATCTATTATAATTTATTCCTTCTGGAGTATATTCTTTAGGACAAATATTTGTGAAAAGTCAGTTGTCTCATGTTTAGATCTTGTCACTGGCAATTACTCTTTTAAACATCCTTGGCTATTTGAGAAAAATTAAGATCCCTTTTCTTACTATTTGTAGATAGCCTGATGGGAGAAACAGGGAATATCTATCTGTGCTGGAATTTCTCATGGAATTTATAGGACTCCGATCACTGAGAAGGCCACCAAATTCCAGATGGAGTAAGCACCTTGACCAAGGTCACTCCATTTCTGCAGCTAGAGATCTATCCATATACAGCTTAGGTTTTTAAAGTCTCCATCAAGTGCTCCTCCCCAATACCCGATGTTTAGTCCTAAATTTTCCTACAATGGCTTTGTAGGGATCTGCTTGTTCTTTTGTTAGGTGTCTACTGTGATGTTATCCTTTGCTCCCACTTCCGTCCTCCCCCATGTGGAGCTCTCAAGTAATTAATGAAAGGTCAGGTGACAAATGATTTGCTTCTTGATGGGATTTTGATAAGAATTGTTGAACATGATTATGTGTGCATATTTTGGGGACAGTGGTTTCCTTACAGCCCTCATTTGCTTGGCTAATTAACTGCGTGCAACACTTTTGAGCCAACTCTGTCGGGTAGGGCAGGACAGTGACAGGGAGACACCACCAAGGGCATTAACACAAGACACCCAAATTATGCTCTTTTATAACTGGACAATCAAAGGCACATTTTAGATAAAGCTGAGTGAATTGTTATTACCATTCTCTAAGTCCTTTTACTTGAGGTTGTAGATGACCATAGAACGCAATGACATGAAAGATGAGCTGCAGGGCACAGAGGCCTGCTTTTGATAAATTTCTTTACAGCAGGAGGGGGTAAGCGAGCTCTCGATTACCAATAAAATGCAAAGCGCTTTTTACAGCTCTTTAATTCTTAATAAAACTCTTATGGAGACCAAATGAGAAAGCCTTGTTTTTTTTCTATTTCCCTCCAACTGCCAAATAAATGTGTAAGAGAAAAGGGGAATGACTTACATTTTATTCTTTTGGGGTTTTTTGTTTGTTTGTTTGTTTTGTTTTTTTGGTATTTTTATTCACTGGACCTAGTTAAGTCATCAAAGTTAGAGCCTTGTGATTCTTACCAGTGTTGGTGACTTTTGTTTTTAATCTTTGGCGACTAAACTTTTGTATTTTGATTTCTGAAACAGACCACTGTGTGAGTCATCTGGGATCACACAGTACACTGGTCATGTCCAACAGAAAACTGCCATTTCTTAGCTTCTCCTTTTTCTGTAGACATGTGGTTCAGTGCCTCTTTTGAAATCTGACATTTTTTCATTCCTTTCCCACCTGAACTTCACAACCTCTGAAAAACACTAGATAAGTTTACTTAAACTTTCTAAGGCTCAGTTTTCCTACCTGTACAAGTGGCATTACAATAGTGTCTGTATTAGATGCTAGATTCTCTAGCATCTTTGCTAAGCTGTCATATGAATGCTTGCATGTTGTTATATATAAACACGTATTTTAAATGAATCTTATTACCTTTTTATGTAGAATGCATATTTTTAAAACTCTGGGATTTTGTTTTTAGTTTGGAAGAACTACATTGTGCATATAATTTAAATTACAGTAGCACAATATTGACTACAAAGTTTGATTTTGCTTTGCAATTGACTACCAGTCAAGAAGTAATATGGAACTTTGTTTTCCCCTTTGGTTAAAAAAAATAGTGTCCATATCACAGGCTCTAAGGATTCAAAGAGATAAAGTGGATAAAGCCCCTTAGCAAAGTACCTAGACAGACCATTATAAGAACTCAGTAAATGCTATCAAAGTATAATGTGACTGCAAGACATAATTTTTTAAACATTCTAGATTGTACTTGATATTTTAAACTTTCATAATGCAGTGACCCTGAATTCTGTTACTGATAAATGGCTAACTTTATAAATTACAAAGTTATTAGTGCTGAAACATCTATTTCTCTGACATTTACTAAGTTTTCAGTAAGTGATCATGTTGTTGATATTTGTAGTAAATGCTGTGCAGAAATTTTGGGGTTGAATATAGATCATTTTTATTTTTATTTATTTATGTTTTAAGTAGGCTCCACACTCAGCATGGAGCCCAACATGGAGCTTGAAGTCATGACTCTGAGATCAAGACTTGAGCTGAGATCAAGAGTCAGATGTTTATCCGACTGAGCCACCCAGGCACCTGAGGGTGAAAATAGCTCATTTTTAAAGAATAAGTGATGTTTTCTCATCGTACTACCAAGTAAAATGACAGAGAAAGGACTGCTTGGTAGATCTGTAAATCTCTTGATGCACAGTCCTGTTGATTTGTTTTATTGATGTAGATATCCATAAGCTAATAATATTATGACTTCTGCTCATAATAATAACCAAATCTTTGAATGCTTCTTCTGAAAACTTTGTAGCATGAAAAGTTTCAAACATATACAAAAATGGACAGAATGTTATAATAAATCTCTATGTATATATCATCCAGCCTCTATAATTCATATATGGACAGTTTTTAAAAGTGTTTTGTTCTGTTTTTTTTTTTTCTAGCTTTATGGAGAGAGAATTGACATATAATATGTGTAAGTTTAAGGTGTGCAATGTGATGATTTGATACATGTATATATTGTGAAATGACTACCCCAATAAGGTTAATTAACACCTCCATCAGGTCACATACTTACCATTTTTGTGTATGTGGGGTGGGTAAGAACAGTTAAGAGTTAAAATTCAAGCACATAATACAGTATTGTTAACTATAGTCACCATGCTGAGCATTATATTTCCAGAACATATTCATGTTATAGGCATAAGTTTGATCAATATCTTCCTGTTTCCTCTACCCATCCCTTGGCAGCCATCACTCTACTCTCTCTTGCTATGTGTTTGGCTTTTTAAAATTGCACATATAAGTGAGATCATAACAGTATTTGTCTTTCTCTAACTGTCTTATTTCACTTAACATGATGCCTTCAAGTTCCATCTATGTTGGTGCAAAAGGCAGAATTTCCTTCTTTTTATGGCTGAATAATATTCCTGTGTGTATGTGTGTGTGTGTATTCTTTATCCACTCATCTGTGCATGGACACCTTGATTGCTTCTGTCCTTGGCTCTAATAAATAATGCTGCAGTAAACATAGGGGTGCATATATCTTTTTGTGTTAGTATTTTGTTTCCTGTGGTTTTAGGTCTTGCATGTAAGTCTTTAATCCATTTCAAGATAGTTTTTGTGTGTGGTGTAGGATGGGATTACAGTTTCATTCTCATGCATGTGAAAATCCAATTTTCTCATCACTGTTTATCAAAGAGCCTATCTTTTCCCCATGAGTATTCCTGGCTCCCTTGTCAAATATTAGTTGATTGTATATGCACGGGCTTATTTCTGTTGTATTGGTCTGTGTGTCTGTTTTTATGCCAATACCATTCTGTTTTGATTACTACAACTTTGTAATATAATTCAAAATCAGGAAGTGTGATGCCTCCTGCTTTGTTCTTTCTCAGAATTGCTTTGGCTGTTCAGCGTGTTTTGTGATTGCATACAAACTTGAGTATCGTTTGCTCTATTTCTGGAACAAATGCCATTGGAATTTTGATTCAGAGATTGCTCTGAATCTATAGTTTTGGACAGAATGGACATTTTAACAACATTTGTTTTTTTGACCCATGAACAAAAGATATCTTTCAATTTATTTATTTTTTTTAAATTTCTTTCACCAATGTCTTACAATTTTCAGTATGCAGATCTTTCACCACCATGGTCAAATTTATTTATAGGTATTTATTATTTATATATGCATATGAGTATTTTTGATGATACTCTAAAGGAGATTGTTTTCTTTATTTTTCAGATAGTTTGTCATTAGTGTAGAGAAATATAAACTGATTTTTGTATGTTGATTTTGTATCTTGCAATTTTACTGAATTTGTTTATTAGTTCCAGCAGGTTTTTGGTGGAGCTTTTTAGGATTTTCTACATAGAAAATCATATCATCTGCGAACAGACAATTTTACTTCTTCCTTTCCAATTTAGATGCCCTTTCCTTTTCTTTCTTCTTTCTTTCTTTCTTTCTTTCTTTCTTTCTTTCTTTCTTTCTTTCTTTCTTTCTTTCTTTCTTTCTTTCTTTCTTCCTCTCCTTCCTTCCTTCTCTTCTCTTCTTCTTCTTCTTCTTCTTCTCTTCCTTCCTTCCTTCCTTCCTTCCTTCCTTCCTTCCTTCCTTCTTTCTTTTTTCCTTTCCTTTTCTTTTCTTTTTTCTTTCTTCTTTTTTGACTCATTGTTCTGGCTAAGACTTCCAGTGCTATGTTGAATAGGAAAGGTGAGAGTGAGTACTTTTGTTTCTTATTGCAGAGGGAAAGCTTTTAACCATCATAGAGTATGATGCTAGATGGGGGGTTGTCATATATGGCCTTTAAAATGTTGAAGAACCTTTCTTCTATACCTAATTTGTTGAGAGTTTTTATTATGTAAGCATGTTGAATTTTGTCAAGTACTTTTTTTTGCATCTGTTGACATATCACATGATTTTAACCTTTCATTCTATTAATACTGTGTATCACATTGTTTTATTTCCATATGTTGAACCATCTTTGTGTTCAAGTGATAAATCCTGCTTGAATGTGGTGTATGATCATTTTGATGTGCTGTTAAATTCATTTCACACTTTTTTCAGGATTTTCACATCTATATTCATTAGGGATATTGGCCTATATTTTCTTTTCTTGTGTTCTTATTTTGTTTTGGTTATCAGGGTAATTCTGGCCTTGTAAAATGAATTTGGAAGTGATCTCTCTTCAACTTTTTGGAAGAATTGGAGAATAATTGGCTTTAATTATTCTTTTTAAAATGAAGTATAATTAGCATACAGTGTTATATTCATATCAGTATACAGCAAAATGATTCAATAATTCTAAATTTCTCAGTGCTCATCATGGTAAGTATACTTTTAATCCCCTTTTTCTATTTCACATACCCCTATCCACCTCTCTGGTAACTACCAGTTTGCTCTCTGTATTTTTTGTTTGTTCATTCTTGTTTTTGTCTTTTTCAGTTTGCTCTCTGTAAGAGTAGTTTTTGTTTATTTCATTTTTTCTTTCTTCATTTGTTTTATTTTTAAATTCCACATATTAGTGAAGTCATATGGTATTTGTTTTTCTCTGACTGACTTATTTAATTTAGCATCATACCTTCTAGGTCCATCCATGTTGTTGCAAGTGGCAAGGTCTCATTTTTTTATGGCTGAGTAATATTCCATTGAATATATACAAACCACATTTTCTTTATCTATTCATCTATGGATAGATACTTGGGTTGCTTTCATACCTTAGTTATTGGAAATAATGCTACAATAAACATAAAATCCTGCATATATTTTTCAAGTTAGTGTTTTTGTTTTCTTTGGGTAAATATCCAGTAGTGAAATTGCTGGGTCATATGGTAATTGTATTTTTAATTTTTTGTGGAACCCCTACACTGTTTTCCACAGTGGCTGCTCCAATTTTCATTCCCGCCAATGTTTCTTTTTCTCCATACCTTTGCCGACACTTGTTATTTCTTTTTTTTTTTTTTTTTAATTTTTTAATTTTTTTATTTTTTTTATTTATGATAGTCACACAGAGAGAGAGAGAGGCAGAGACATAGGCAGAGGGAGAAGCAGGCTCCATGCACCGGGAGCCCGACGTGGGATTCGATCCTGGGTCTCCAGGATCGCGCCCTGGGCCAAAGGCAGGCGCCAAACCGCTGCGCCACCCAGGGATCCCAACACTTGTTATTTCTTATCTTTTTGATCTAGCCCTTCTGACAGGTATAAGGTGATGTCTCATTGTGATTTGGATTTGCATTTTCCTGATAATGAGTGATGTTGAGCATCTTATCTTGTGTCGTTTGGCCATCTTTATGTCTTCTTTAGGAAAATGTCTATCCAGGTTCTCTGCCTATTTTTAAATCAGATTTTTTCTCTTAATGTTCAGTTATATAAGTTCTTTATATATTTTGGATATTAACCACTTATCAGTTACTTCATTTACAAGTATCTTTTCCCATTCAGTAGGTCACCCTGTCATTTTGTTGATGGTTTCCTTTGCTGTGCAAAAGCTTCTTATTTTGGTGTAGGTATAATAGTTTACTTTTGCTTTTGTTTCACTTGGTTAAGGAGATATATCTAGAAAAATATTTCTATAGCCAATGTCAAGGGAATTACTGCCTATGTATTCTTCTGGGAGTTTTATGGTTTTGGTCTCATATGTAAGTTTTTAAACCATTTGGAGATCTAAAAAAGTGGTTCAGCTTTATTCTTATGCATGTAGCTGTCTAGTTTTTCAAGTGCCATTTGTTGAAGAGGCCGTCTTTCCTCCATTGTGTATTCTTGACTTCTTTGTTATAGATTAATTGGCCATTTAGTATAGGTTTATGTCTGGGCTCTCTGTTTTGTTTTATTGACCTATGTGTCTGTTTTTGGGCCAGTACCATCCTGTTTTGATTATTAAAGCTTTGCATATATCTTCAAATCTTGGATTGTGATACCTCTAGGCTTTGTTATTTTTCTCAAGATTGCTTTGACTCTTGAGGTCTTTTGTGGATCAGTATGAATTAGTATTATTTAGAAAGCTACGGTCAATATCTCTGATCAATATAGACGTGAAAATCCTCAGCAAAATATTGGCAAGCCAAATTCGACAATACATTAAAAAATTAAATTACCACAGTCAAATAGGATTTATTTCAGGGATGCATGGGTGGGTTAATATTTGCAAATCAATCAACATGATACATCACATTAATAAGAAAAAGGATAAAAATTCTATGATCATCTCAATATATGCATAAAAAACATTTGACAAAGTATAACATCCATTCATGATGAAAACTCTTAACAAAGAAGGTTTAGAGGGAATATACTTCAACATAATAAAGGCCATATATGAAAAACTCATAGCTAACATCATGCTCAATGGTGAAAACCTGGGGTTTTTTTCCCTCTATTATCAGAAACAAGGCAAGGATGTCTACTCTCACTACTTCTATTCAAAACAGTATTGGAAGTCCTAGCCGCAGCAACCAGACAAGAAAAAGAAATAAAAAGCATCTAAATTGGTAAGTAAATAGAGTAAATTGGTAATTGAAGTAAGTGAAGTAAACTCATTATTTGCAGATGACAGGATACAATGTATAGAAAACTCCGAAGACTCTACTAAAAAAAAAACTACTAGAACTGGTAAATGAATTCAGCAAAGTCACAGGATACAAAATTAATGCACAGAAATCTGTTGCATTCTTTACACTGATAATGAAGTAGGAGAAAGAAAAAAAAATGAAGTAGGAGAAAGAGAAATTAAGAAAACAATCCCATTTCCAATTGCACCAAAAACAATAAAATACCTAGGAATAAATTTAAGCAGGGCAGGGAAAACTATATTTTGTTAAAAATGTCCATACTACCCAGAATCTACAATTTAATCCAATCTTTATCAAAATATCAATAAGATTTCTCATAGAACTAGAACAAACAGTACTAAAATTGGCATTCATTCTTTAAATATTTGGTAGAATTCACCTGTGAAGCCATTTGGACCTGGGCTTTTCTTTGTAGGTAATTTTTGATTACTGATTCAATCTCCTTGACATTATTGGTCTATTCAGATTTTCTATTTCTTTGTGATTAATCTCAATAGGTTGTATGTTTTTAGGAATTTATCCATTTCTTTTAGGTCTTCAAATATGTTGGTGTATAATTATTCCTGGTGGTCTCTTATGATCCTTTGCATTTCTGTGGTATCATTTGTAATATCTCCTCTTTCATTTCTGAATATTTACTTGAGTTTTCCCCTAGTCTATCAGAGGGTTTGTTTATTTTTTTCATCTTTGCAATAAACTAGCTCTTAGTTTTGTTGATCTTTTCTATTGTTTTTCTGGTTTCTATTGATTTATTTATGCTCTGATCATTGCTATTTTTTTCATTTTGTTAATTTTGGGTTTAGTTTTTTTAGTTTTAGGTGTAGAGTTAGGTTGCCCATTTGAAATCGTTTTTTATTCTTAATATAGGTATTTATCACTAACAACTTCCTTTTTACAGTTGCTTTTGCTGCATATCATACATTTGAGTGTGATGTATTTCCATTTTAATTTATTTCAAGATATTTTAGATTCCTCTTTTGATTACTCCTTTGACTCACTGGTTGCTCAGGAATGTTTGTTTAATTCCATATGTTTGTGAATTTTCCAATTTTCATCCTGTTCTTTTTTTTTTTTTTTTTTCATCCTGTTCTTGATAATGATATTGACTTCAGGCCATTGTAACTGGAAAAGATACTTGATCTGATCTCAGTCTTCTTAAATTTGCTAATACTTGTTTTGTGATCTAACATGTGATCTATCCTGGGGAATTTTCTCTATGTGTTGAGAAGAATGTGTATTCTGCTAGTGTTGGATGAAATGCTCTGTATATGTCTTTTAGGATCATGTTGGTCTAAAATTTAGTTTAAGTCCAATGTTTCCATATTGATTTTCTGTCTTGATAATTTATCCATTGTTGAAAGTGGGGGTGCTGCAGTTCTATTATCATATCTATATATCTATATCTCCTTTAAGATCTGTATTTTTGTCTCTTCTTACCATTTTTTTTCTTAAAGTCAACTTTATTTGATATAAGTATAGCTACTTTGTTCTCTTTTGGTTTCCGTTTGAGCCTATGTGTGTCCTTAAAGCTGAAGTGATTCTCTTGTAGGCAGCATATAGTTTGGTCTTGTATATTTGGGTTGGAGAATTTAATCCATTTACATTTAAAATAATTACTGATAAATTAGGACTTACTTATGACATTTTAATTGTTTTCTGGCTGTTTTGTATTTCCCTTGTTTCTTTCTTACGTATTTGCTGTTTTCCTTTGTGAATTGATGATTTTCCTGTCTCTGCTTCCCACATTTTATGTTTTTCATATCACAGCTTACCTATTTTCATATTGTATATCCTTTAACAAATTATCATTATAGTTTGCTTTAATACTTTCATCCTTTAATCTTTACACTATAGTTAAGTAATTAGCACACTGCCATCTTATGATATTAGAGAATTCTCAATTTGACTCTTACTTACCTTTACCAACAAGTTTTACATTTTTACGATAGTAAAGAGTTTGCATTGTTTTATTTCAGCTTGAAGAACTCCTTTTGACTTTTCTTTTAAGGTATGGTGCTGAATTCTTTCAACCTTTGCTTTTCTGGAAAGCTTTTTACCTCTCCTTTAGTTCTGAAGGACAACTTTGCAAAGTATTGTTGGTTGGCAGGTATTTTGTTTTCTTTTGTTTTGTTTTCAACATTTTGAATATATCATTCCATTCTTTTCTGGACTACAAGGACTGCTGAGAAATTGGCTGATAGTCTTATTGTGCTTCCTGTATGTGTGAGGAATTTTTTCTCTTGCTGCTTTAAAATTTTTCACTTTGTCTTTGATTTCAGTTTGAGAAGATTGTTTTAGGCTGGAATTTTGGGGTGACCAATTATCTTTGTGAATTTGGATGTTCAAATACCTTCCCAGATTTGGGAGGTTCTTCTCTATTATTTCTTCAAATGAGTTTTCTGCCCCTTTCTCCTTCTTTTTCTCTTTGGGATTCCAATGAGTATAGATTGTTCTGCCTAATAATATCCTGTAATTTATATAGGCTTTCCTACATAAATTTTTCTTTTTTTCTTTTTGTCCCTCTGACTAGATGATTTCAAATGACTTATCTTCTAGTTCACTAATTTTTTTCTGCTTCGTTTAATCCACTACTGAAGCTTTCTATGGAGTTTTTTTCAGTTCTATCCTTAAACTCTAGGATTTCTGTTCAAGTTTTTTTTTTTTTTAATGTTTTCTGTTTCTTTGTTGAAATTCTCATTTTGTTAATGCATTGTTTTCCTAATTTCTTTTAGTGGTCTACCTGTGTTTTCTTGTAGTTAATTCAATTGCTTTAAGAAAATTATTATTAATTCTTTGTCAGTTCATAGATTTCCATTTCTTTAGAGTCAGTCATTGGAACTTTATTAGTTTCCTTTGGTGTTTTCTTGATTATTCATGATCCTTGTGGTTTTGTGTTGGTTTTTATTTGTTTGAGGAAGTAAACACCTCTTCCAGTTGTTACAGACTAGACTCAGTAGGGAAAGCCCTTCATGAATCAGTGGGTTGTCTGGTGGTGTCTGTGGACAGCATGCTGCTGGAGTTCTGATGCCTGGGTAGGCTTTGCACCTGGATCCTTGGAGGCAGGCCTATAATCTACAATTACTGGAGTGAATTAAGTGCTCAAATCTATGATGATTGGACCTGGACCTGTGTGAGTGGACCTGGACCCTGGGTCCATGGGGCTGATACAGTCTTAGGATAGCCTGCACCTGCATGCTAAGGTTATAGAGGCTGGTCTGAAGCCTGGGCATGCAGGAGCAAGTCTAGAGGCTAGGTCTGTGGGGGCTGGCCTGGCCCTGGGACGGACTGGGAGCCTGGGCCCATTGGAACTGCATGGAGCCTGGAGCTGTAGGAACTGGTTTGGAGCCTGGATCTTCTGGGGCCTGCCTGTAGCTATAGTAGGCTGGGAGCCTGGATTCACAGGAGCTAGTCTGAAGGTTAGATCTGTGGAATGGCAGCCTGGTACTAGAGTGGGCTATGAGCCTGGGTTGTAGGAGCCTTCCTAGACCCTAGGGCCTGGGTCCATGGGGATTGGCCTGTGCTGGAAGACTGGGAGTGTAGGAGTTTGCCTGGAGCTTGTGTGGGCCTGGCACTGAGATCTGCTGTGAAGTCAGTTGCTTACTTCAATCTTTCTCCATGGGGACAGGATCTTTCTTCACCTTGAGCTGCCAGGGCTTGGAGGAGAGGTGATGGGAGAAATGTAAACTCTTTCCTACCCTCTTCAATGCATCTTTTCTTATTTCTGTGCTTTATCCAGGTGCTGTGATCCCTCATCTGGAATACTTAGCTCTTATGAAGGTATTTTTGTGCATGGATAGTTCTTGAAACTGATATTTCTGAGAGAAGATGAGCTAGAAATTTCTGTATTATCATCACTGAGACTCCACTACACTGAGGCCTGTCTTATTTCATCTAAATCCCCACTATGTCCCTCCTGCCCCATCAACACTGGGTTCTTTTGAAACAAATGTCAAATATCATTTCATTCCTAGGAATTTATAACTAGAGGATAAAGACTCTTTGATGGTCGTATAACTACAATACCATTATCACACCTTAAAGCCATTAAGTTTTCAAGTTCTTACCATTGTCAAATATTCAGTCAGTTCTCAAATTTCCCCAAATTGTTTTATTCATATTGTTAGACAGTTTGAGAACTACTTTTGAATAAAGGAAAAATTTAAAATATATTAAATAAAAAATAATTTTACTGTGAATTTATGTTCATGTAATACACCCTAATTTCTGGCAATTGCCTCTTAGAGAGTAAAATTACACCACCTGAAATATGGTAAATACATCTTATTACATGAATTTTACCATTCTATGGAAGGTTTCATGACCTTCCTGTGTAAAAGTGCTGAGTATCCTAGGGATGAATTAAACACCAACTCTTATCTTTTGGGTGATTATTTTATGTTTTATCTTTGCAAACTATGACACTAGAAGGCAAAATAAATATTTAACCCATCCAGCGGGGTTAGGAAAAGCACCAACCTCTTCCCTTTATATCATATATATTCTAGAATGGTTGCAGGTAAATAATACTTTCAGAGTGAAGCCATGGTTTCAATGTCTACAGAAGTTGGCTTTTAATGGAGAACTACAGATAAATCTTTCTCAAAGTGAGGAATAGATTGTTCTGAACCTTGAACAAATATTATTAATTTAATTCTATTATAGTAAGTTTTCATATATTAGCCCTTTTCAAATGGATCCTATTTGAATGTTACTATTAAAATATTATTCTTACCCTTTTTGTCTTAAAGTGAAAATGGATACAGATATAAATTCTAAGCTTCTATGGCATTGTAACTGCTCTATTTTGCAGAATTGCATTTCCCTGGGAACAGTTTGCTTTCTTTTCTCTGAGCCCGTGTTAGGCCATACCAAAGCCAGTGCACATTCTTTATTTCTGGATGCCTCACAGATCATTAGGCCCTTGAGTTGAGTGATTGTCCAGAAACCATTACTTTCCATGTGGGAGAAGTGAGGACAGGAGGGATACACGATCATTTAGGCTCTAGACCAAGTCATGGAAGAAATGAGTGAAGTCTTGTGCACAGTTCTCTTTCAATGATTAATAATTGTGTGTATTATATCCTCATCACTCTATATACCCTACCATTGGAGCAAGACCTCTGACTCTATTCAGTTGTCCCACTGTGGTCCCAGAGGGAACCCCACAAGCAAGCATGACCAGCTCAAAGAACCCACTTGCACATGGGAAAGCAGCTCACAGGGTGTGCTAATTAGGCATTGGCATCACCTTGTGCCATCCCCAGATAG
Source organism: Canis lupus familiaris (assembly GCF_011100685.1). Taxonomy (NCBI): domain Eukaryota; kingdom Metazoa; phylum Chordata; class Mammalia; order Carnivora; family Canidae; genus Canis; species Canis lupus. Next base: position 7,365,976 of record NC_049223.1, on the reverse strand, counting down.
TGTGTGTCCAATATCCGTTTGGTACTTTTTGCTTGTTCTATATTCCATGGACTTGGAGCTGATGACTCCCTCACTGATGGTTAGATGTCTGTGTGGGCCAGTAGCCACATTCCCTTTCATACCTTCTGTCCTCTTTTCCTTCTTTTCTTCCAGTCATGATGGTGTTTTCTTCCTTGACAGTATGCACTGCTTCCAGTGGAAAATTCGGTCATTCAATGAGGGTTTAGCACTGTTAAATGTACTTCTACTGAGAACATTCTTGGCAAGAGAAACAGTGCCTTGGCCGGCAATCCACTGCCTGAAACACTCGGATAGTTCCTAACCATGAACAGTTTTGTGTATAAAGTGTCTAGTTTGGAAGCACCTGCTTCTGGGCCTGGATTATTTGCTTTCTCTAGTGCTGGAGCTGCTGCCACCACCTTCTGACTAGCAGCACAGGCTAGCCATGGACAAATATGATGCATATGTCTGTGTGAGCTGTGGGCTCAAAGCCGGCAGAGGTAATTTAGGCTTCTGTCAGTAAAAGCACTTAAAAGCAAAGGAGATGATGTCAATTTGACCTTTTCTCCCCACAGTTCAAATCAGGTGAAATTAATTTTTATAGTCATTCATCAAAAGCAGTTTGGCTATTATAATAAAATCATGGCTTTTAAAAGTAAGCAAATGCCTGTTAAGAGGAAATTATTGGGCTTTCAAATAGTCTTCAATTAAAAAAATCCTTTAACAACATAAAATCATATAACTTCTAGAGCTTTTTCAACTTTGCTTCACAACTTGCTTTTTTTTTTTTAAAGATTTTATTTATTTACTCATGAGAGACAGAGAGAGAGAGAGAGAGAGAGAGAGAGGCAGAGACACAGGCAGAGGGAGAAGCAGGATCCATGCAAGGAGCCTGATGTGGGACTTGATCCCAGATCCAGGGATCACGCCCTGAGTGGAAGGCAGGTGCTCAACCGCTGAGCCACCCAGGGATCCCCACAACTTGCTTTTAAGCCATTTATTTATAGACCAAAGTACAGAAAGAATATATCATTTCTTCCCACCTGCTTGGGAGGTTGCTTTTTTAAGTGGATGCTTATGCATTATCCGTTTCTTCTGAGGTGATGGTTTCTGGTTGATGGTCATGATCGCTAATCAGAAAGTACTTAAATATTTGGGGGAATATCTAACACATGAAATGAGTTTTAGGGGGGAGGTAAAAATCTTTTATACAATAGCTTGACTTGTGGGTAAGTTGAGTCATAAGACATCTGTTTGGCTGGTTCTGCTTTCTTCCTCCTCCTGATTATAAGGGACCAGGCAAAGCTCAAGTTTTCACTAAAGGGGAACACGTTTTTTTCCTCAAGCTTTTGCTTACAAAAGCAGAAAAAGCTGTTGTTCGTGTTTTCATGTAGCTGACAAAATTGCAGTTATCTATTTTAGGGAGTATTTGATTTTTGTTAACAACTGTGAGTCATTTCATATATAATACATGCTTTGGTTTTCATTCTGTCAAATTTCAGAACAAAACTCTAGATTTCCTGAAATAAACATGGAGTGTGTGATTTAGTCAATGTAGTATAAACCAGACATACAAAGGTGATGAAGTAAAAATAAATGCGTGATGACTTCCCTTCACCTGGGAACTAGGGATCCCTGGATGATCTGAAAATGTCCTGGAAAATTTATGCTGATTTTAATGGATATGTGCATGTCTCTTTTGCTGATGAGAATATAAAGATACATTTTTTTTATCTGATTGTCAGAGGATAGTTGACTATCACTTGATGTTACCCCTTGCAACACGATGTCAGGGTGGCCTCCTACACTGAAGAGCTACTTACACTGACCTGTAGCAGCTTGTGACACCTCAAAGTCTGTGGGAGAACCAGGAGGCCTTGGGGCTTCCTTCCCCAAGGAAGGAAGTTGGAGTTGTTGGAGCTAAAGATGTAGTTGTTGGAGCTAAAGATACAGACTACAGGGGAGACCTCAGCCTTAGAGCTCCCAGGTTTGTGCAGTAGTTCTTGCCTCCCCTGGCCCAGGCTGGCCATATAACATAGCCTCTTTCCCAGTCAGGTTACAAGAAGAACTCCCATTGATAACATTCCCTGATTTGAATAGCCATTACTGGTGATTTGGGGGACATGGGGAGGGATCATTCGAGAAAACCTCTCTCTGTGTCTCCCTGGTTCCACCTCACCTTCTCCTGATCACTTTCCTGTGCATTTGAACTAAAGAATCAGATTCCTCCACTTTAGGCCTCACTGGTCCTCTTGAAGTTCTCAGCCTCTAGATATTTTATCTGGTATTTATCTAGATATTTTCCAAAGGAAACATGGAATATAAAATGATCTCCATCTTGTTACATGCTACACAAGGATATTGGCCTAGGTTCCCAAGGGGCACAGTGGCGGGTTAGGGGAGAGCATTTGTCTCTCTAAACCTCAGTTCCCCCACTGTACAATGGAGGTAACATCACTGGCTTTGCCTTCCTCAGCAGCTGCTTGCCATGTTTGCATCTTTTGTCCTACCCTCCCCCTGCTCCTGTCCCATATCCTGGAGGGTAATGCTGCTCTAGTCTTCTCCTTCAGCCCACTGCCTATGTGATTACAGGACAGCTATACCCTCAAAGGCCATAGGGTAGGAGCCTTCTTTGGAGGAGCAGAGTACTTTGGGTAGTGACTTAAGCATTTTGTAAAAAGCACATTTTATTTTATTTTACTTTATTTTTTAAAATTTTTATTTATTTATGATAGTCACAGAGAGAGAGAGAGAGAGAGAGAGAGGCAGAGACAGAGGCAGAGGGAGAAGCAGGCTCCATGCACTGGGAGCCCGACGTGGGATTCGATCCCGGGTCTCCAGGATCACGCCCTGGGCCAAAGGCAGGCGCCAAAGCGCTGCGCCACCAGGGATCCCAAAAGTACATTTTAATACAATATTGGCCATGCTATCATCTATGTCTGAAATATTTCAGCCATATCACCCCTTTTGTGAGACATAAGGGTATTATCAGGCTTGATGGAGTGACAGTGAAGAACCTTGTCCCCCTTGTGATAGGGATGTCTTCACTGAACACTCCTGGTGCCATGGGCACTTTATGTTCATTTTGCATTTACTACTCAACCACTTTAAAGATAAAATATTTTTATCTCTAGTTCAGGAAGAAAGAAACCTGGATTTCTGAGAGATTAAGCAACTTGCTCAAGGTCACACAATTAAGAAGTATGTCTGATTCCAAGTGTGTGTATGCCTGACTCTAAAACTCATGGTCCTCTTATTCCAAGTTAGGGTGGAGATTGTCATTCATCTTTGTGGACAAATAGCATCTGTACTTCCTACAGCCATTGGTTCTCTCAAACCATAGAAGATTTAAACTCAGAGGAGCAATATATTAGAAGACTTTTCAGGTCACTGCCACTTATAGCATTCTGAAGGGTTACAAATCCAATTCTTCAGCCACACGTTAAACTGGATGTTCATGAAAGGGATTTCTTTATTCCTTGCTTTGTCTTTTCCTTTATAACAATGCTCCCTGGAATGTGATGTGAAAGACATTTGGGTGTGGGAAGAAGATACCAGGCCAGAAGAGGAAGTTGCCAGGCTCTTAAGACATGGCCTGGAAACCAGCATTCTGTATTCTGTTGGTCAGATGTTCACAGCACTTTTCCTGACTCAAGAAGAGGAGGGAGGCCCCCACCTCTAGATGGAAACAGCATCACAGAATACCTTGCAAACAGCTTTTTGTTGGCTATATGCTATGCTTCTGTTTTCCACCACCCCCATCCATGGGCTGGAGCAACTGACCCTCTGACTACTCCAGGGTGTTATTAAAAGATGTATCCCAAGTTGTTGGAACTAAAGATGTAGGCTACCATTTGAGTTTAGCAATCTTCAGCTATGAACTAAACAGAAAACTTAATGGTGTAGTGAATATTGGTTCCCTAGAGTTAGTGGTCTATTTCATGATACTGGAAAGCAAAGGTACAGATTATGTCTCCCCAAGTCTTCTGAAATATGTAGTGATCCCTATTGTGTGAAGCATTCTGCTTCTATGGATTAACATCATAGTAGCAGGTAGCAGATATTCTTTGCAGAGTCCTGACTAGGATGTTCAGTTTGGCTACAATGTAGAGTCCACTAGAAGGAGGGATAGGGATGATGCCGGAGAGGAAAGAGGAGCAGATCACAAAGAACCTTTGTATTGGTTTGCTAGGGCTGCTGTACCGAAGTACCACAAACAACAGCTTACACAACAGAAAATTACTGTCTCACAGTTCTGGATGTTCCAAGGCCAAGATCAAGGTATTAGCAGGGTAGGCTCCTTGTGAGGGCCGTGAAGGAGAATCTGTTCCTTGCCTCCTGCCTAGCTCTTGTGCTGGCAATCTTTGGCATTACTTGCCTTGTAGAAATGTCACCCTGATCTCTGTCTTCATCATCACATGGCATTTCCCCTTGTGTATGTGTCTGTCCTCAGATTTCTCCTTTCAGTGAGGACACCAGTCATTTGGAATTAGAACTCACCCTACTGACCTCATTGTAACTTGATTACCTCCCTAAACCCCTATCTTCCAATGAGGTCACATTCTGAGGTACTGGGGCTTAGAGACTTCAACATATGGATTATGGTGGAGGGTAAGGGAATTCAACCCATAGCAGCCTTGTACACCAGAAGAGTTTAAACTTTGTCATCAGAGCTTTTATTAAGATTATGTAAGATAATGTTTATGAAAGCACTTCACAAAGTGTGAAGCACAACACAGATGTGGGCTATTGCTATTGTAATTGCTATGTATTTAAGTTTCTCAGCCTGTTTCTTCCAAGTTTCCTTTGATTTTGGACATGGCAGAGCATTCTCCAGAAAATGTGAAGAAGGCAAAATGCTTCTGCTAGTAGAGGATTATTAAAAGAGTGAGAGAGAAAGCTGCCCTTAGCATATTTTTCTAAAGAATTAAGATCTACTAATTAATTTCTGATTTTCTGAGGGAATTTGAGAGACTTCCTCCAGAATTTTTATTGGACTTATTAAGACTCACTCTTGTATTCAAGGCCACTGGGCTTATGTATGAAATTGAAATGTTCTGTTAAAGGAAACTTAGCAGATTCCATTCTCTGCTTAAATGAAAAAGCCTGAGGACCACCTTCTTTGTAATGTCAGATTGAAAATATAGGAAAGGGTTTATATTAAAAGAAGCAGCAAAGAGAATAGGGTTCTAGTAGACTAAGAATTAAGAATATATTAGCCCTACAAGAAATGCCTTTCCAAGATATAAACAAGATTAATTTTAAAGTGATTTCTTTTTCTTTGCCTGTATAATATTTTTCCGGGAGCAATTTTGTTTGCTTTGAAAACTATCACCACCGGGTGTCTTAGAAATCTCTTGATTGCTTTTTCATTTGTTTATGGCCCACCCGTCCTCCGCCCTAGCCTCACGTTTTCACAATAGAAGATCAAAATTCATTTAGACAGGATAAAGAACACCCATAAAACAGAGCAAATAGCAAAATAGGAAACAAGACACTCATCCATTCTATATAGATTTGTTGTTCTGTTTAGGTGTACAATACCTTTATTACTCAATGAATTTGTTGTGGTTCACAAAACCACATAAATTACAACAGGATTAAATAACAACTGAGGTAACAAGAGCCAAGGAGGGAACATGGGTGGTGAAACTATAACCTAAGGGTAGGTTTAATATAGTGAAATGCATAGTATATGGCGATGTGTCCTTACTGGAGCTGGCCTCAGATGGTCCGTGGTTTCTCAGAGGCCATGGCATTCATCAGGAGTTGGCTAGACTCTCTAAGATAATAAAGCTAATGAGCTCTTCACCTGACAGCTTCCTTGTTTCTTTGCCTACAGAGAGATTTCTTCTGAAGACAGGCAGGGCCTGTAGATACGCAGTGGGTGCCATGTGGTTGGCTTCTTGTGTCATCCTTCAGTGAAAGCCAGTGGTATAGTACTAAGGCCTAATTCAAAAAGAGCAAGGACCGGAAGGACATAGTCCAAATAAAAACTTTCTGATGGCCTGACTCCATTGAAGTTTTAACTGAGAATATCCAAAGCAGTGTTTCTGATCTTTTTGAAGTTACAGACACCTTCAATAAGAGGAATAGTGGCAAATCTAAACTGAGCACGTGGTCAGGCATTGTTTGAAGTGGCTCAGCTGGATACCTGAGATTTTTCTTGTTAATTCTGCACAGCAACCCTGAGCATAGGTACTATTATCTTCCTGATATAGATTAAATATTTGAGGCCCTGAAAGATAAGTAACTTACCCAAAGACACACAGTAGTAGAAGTACATATAGTTCAGGGTCCAGGATCGAGTCCCACATCAGGCTCCTGCAGAGAGCCTGCTTCTCCCTCTGCCTGTGTCTCTGCCTTTCTCTCTCTCTCTCTCTCTCTCTCTGTCTCACATGGATAAATAAAATCTTTAAAAACAAAAACAAAAAAAACAGGTCCTTTGATATCCTGATGAATATCATCATGCTGTCTCTCTAGAACAATACATACATGGACATAAACATAAAAATGCACATCTCATCTTTATGGTATTCATATATTCCCTGAATTTCTCCCAAATACATGAAGAGCCCCCACCTGTGAAGACTGAATGATGAATGTCATTCAGATATCCTCGGGAATATTCGTCTCATCAGGACCCCAGGGAATAGACCTGCTAGGTTGCCAATTAAGGACAGGTTTTTGAGCTTTTAGTCAGGTAAATTGTTGGGAAGGCAAAAGTTCTCTCAGTAAAGCTGAGGATGGTCGCTGAGTGGGTAGCCCCTCTTGCCACACAAAGCAGAGAAGTTAGTCTGGGAATACCTGCAAAAATATGTTCCACGTCTGCCTCCATGAATGGATGAATGAGTGATTAAGGCCTGTCATGTTTTTTGCCAACATAATCATTTTAGCCAGGAAATATTGCCCCAGTAACACAAGATGGCCATATGAAAATTTCAGTAAAGCAGCCACAGTGTATCTTTCTTTTAAATGGTGCCATTTCCTGGCAACCTCCTTAGATAACTGTCTCCAAATAGGGCCTCCAGGTATCTGAGTGACTTTACTTGTTGTATAAAATTAATGCATATGAGCATTAAAAGTTAGGGAACATCTGACAGTGATAATAGATTTTGGCTTTAAAATATTTGAACTGATGTTTTCGTTTCTGCTATTCTCAATTGTCTAAGCTGTGTCTCCTGACAACAAAACCAAGAACAGAGGTTTTTTTTTATCAGTGCCATGGAAGTCAACCAGAGGTGGTGTGCAATCATTGGGCTACCACCAGAAAAGAGGTGAGTGGGAAACATATCACAGGAACCTAAAATGCTAGGAGACTGAGCAGGCTTCTGCCTCTGACCCTTGAAGTAACTTGTGAAGCAGATTCTGATAAGGATTAGTAACCATGAAGTGATACTGAGTTCAGAGTTTTCCAAAAATAGTAATGCTGGTTATAGCTAAATGTGTGACAGGTGCTCTTCAAGACCTCTGCATGGATAATTTAGTTTATTCTGCACACCCATGAAGTAAGTACTGTTATTACCTTCCCTGGTTTACAGATAAAGCCTCTTCCACAAGTGGGCAAGCATTTTATGCCAGTCAGATTTCCCTTCAAGGTGATTGAGGGCACTTTTCCATGTGGAAAACCTGGAGTAAAATTGACTCACTAGCCCTAAGAAACAAGATTATCAAGAAGACAAATCATAAAGTTTAATTGGAATATTTCATAGAAGAGTGGACTTATAATTTAGAGTAGGAAGTAATGGCCCTCATTAAAAATGAGTCGGGGGCACCTGGGTGGCTCAGACAGTAAGGGTCTGCCTTCTGCTTGGGTCATGATCCTGGGGTCCTGGGATCGAACCCCGTGCCAGACTCTCTGCTGTGGGTGGGGGGTAGTCTGCTTCTCCCTCTATCTCTCCATTCATCCTGCTCCCTGCTTACGTGCACACATGCTCTCTCTCAAATAAATTTAAAAAAATTGAAAAGTGAGATGGACCATGAATGTCTTGTAGTGATGCTGTGGTACACCACCCAGGCCCCCCAGCTTTTCAGGTCCAAGGCTTGCATTTTCCCAGCTTCTTGGTGTGTCACTTTTAATGGCTCAGAGCTGAGTCAACCTCCAGGCATTACCAAGGTTGTGCCCCTTCACGAGGGGCAGCCAACACCCTAAGACTGGCCAAGACAGGAGTGCAAGGACCCAACCTCCTTTTGAAACTGAAAGCCACTCCCTTCCAACCTCTGCCCTAGCCTGCTGTCATCACTCCCTATAAAGGTGCTACTTCCAAGGGTACTCTCCAGTAAACATCACACAGACACATGTAATCTCAAAATCTGCTTCTTGGGGAACCTAACCTATGACATCTATGTTTGTTTACAATATTCCCTTCTTCAATTTTAAATCAATGAGAGATTGCTTTCTCATTTCAGATAGGATATCTATGAAATCAGTTTTTTATGAATAAATTTATTTTTCTTGTATCCCAGTGCTTTGTGGAAGAAATACATCTTCAATTGCAGCTTAATAAGATTGCCATGAGAATACTGTGAATTTACTTGGTGGATTTATACACACACAATACACCTCTAAGGACCAAGAAAGTGATGCAGATTCATACACATATATGTGTGTTTATATAAAATTAAAATTACTATTATAACTTCATGAAATAGTGTTATAAACATGGACAAAAATATAAACATGAAAATAAAAATATTTTTCAAACAAAATCATTGTGCATGGTTCTATAGACATACAGATTTAAATATAAACAAAAATGTAGACTTACAGACGAGAGAATAGCCAGGGATATAAATACAACTTTTGATGTTGGCCCATCCTCTTTTTCTCTTCACTGCTGGTACTTCACCTTTATTAGGAGAACAGGTGAAGTGAAACTGTTCAATTGTGGCTTAAATCAACTGCTGGGATACTTCAGGGAAGGGTATAATTATATGTTGCAGATATGCTGCAAAATCCTGCAGGGCAGTGAGTATATCTTCCTGAACTCCTTGTCAAGTGGCTTTCTTTCTGTAGAGTTGAGGGTGACAGGGAGTTGGTGAGAGGTGCCTTTATACATTCTGAATTTCTTCTCCTTGTGTGAGTGCAAGCTAGAGGAACCACTCACTCAGATGCTTTGCCTTTGTTAACGTGACACACAACCAGATTTCTTGCCTATGTGAATAAATATTGGCTTTTTTCACGTGGGCAAACTTTAAATAATTTTTTAAAAACAGAGAATATGTGCTTGGGCAGCAAGAGCATGAGTCTTGCCCTTGATGTCAGTCAGCTTTGTGCTATGAATTACTTTTCTAGGGCAGTGCTGGAGGTATCCACCCTTGCCAGGGTTTCCTGCACTGATGGTATGTGTTGAGAGGTAGCTAGTTGGATGAAAGTATGTAGTCTCAGATGGAGGACCAGATGATGTCATTCCCATTAGTCCTCTAGTCAGTTAACCAATTTTCATGTATTGAATGAAACCTTGATTTGAACTCAAGATCAGGGGCCTGGAAGAAGACACTGTAAAGCAAATAATTTTAGTTAAATCTTTTATCATCTGAGGGTGCCTTGATTGCATAGTCAGTTGAGTGTCTGACTCTTGCTTGCTTCTGGAGTGGTGATCCCAGGTCGTGAGATCAAGCCCCCTGTCCAGCTCTGAGTTCAGTGTGGCATCTGCTTGAGATTCCCTTTTTCCCTCGCTCTCAGTCCTTCCCACTTATGTGTGAGCTCTCTCTCTCTCTCTCTCTCTCTCTCCAAAATAAATAAATGCATGTTTAAAAAAATGAAAATAAATAAATCTCTGATCAGATAAAATTCCCCATCTTGAGAATTCCTAAAACGTTCAACCCAGAGATGCCTGAGAGGTGATTAAGGTATGTGTGTGAGAAGGAATGGAATGGGAAATGTATGTTGAAAAGAATCTTGTCATTGATGAGTTATAAGACAATATTCCCCCAGGTAAAAAGCATGCATATCTAAGTGCAAATTAAAAGTAATGGAGAAACAAGCCCAAATATAAAAATAAATAAGAAATGAATGATAAATGAGAATAATTTTTTACACTAAATTGACTCTACTTTTAGGTAATAGCATAAAACTGGAGAGGCAGTTATTTTTCATTTCTTCAGATTCTGTTCTAATTACTAAAACTCTGTTTACCTTGGTGATGACCTTCTATTTTAACATTCATCAGCCTTCCTAAGAATACCATTCTGCATTCTTATGAATCATGCTATGAAAAAAATTCTCAAAACAAACATCTTTTTTTTTTTTTTTAGTATTCACATTTCATATTCTATTACTTTCCTCTGTCATCTCTTCTAGGAATAATGATTTTTTGCTGGCCTAGTTGAATCTTCTTAGGTTTGAACCAACTGTCTTTACTCTTTTGAATGAGTTTAATTTGCATTGCTACTTTTTTTTTTTTCTGCAAACTCTTTGAAGATTGCAATCAACTCCTTTTTGGCCTTCACTGTACATTTTCAAGTTATTGATTCACTTGCTATGTGGTATATAAATGAAGCTTACAAATGCAATTTCTTTGGTTCCTAAGGTGTTTTTTTTTTTCCTCTTCAGTTCTCTGATGTCCTAGCACTTCTAACTCCACATTCACAATATTTTGGCCCATTAGTGTCCAGGATTTGTTTGGGCACAGTGAACTATATTTCCTTGCTCTAATGAAGCACACAAAATATAACTGCTATCTCCTCAGCAGGCTGCTCTTCCTAAGGAGGGAAGAATGAATGTTCCCTGAGAGCCAGGAGCTCAGCCCTGAGAACTTAATGAACTCCAAGGTACTGTCTACATGGGACAATTGCATCTGAATGAAACTCAGCAACTCATTTCAGCTAGATCAGCTGCTCCTGTCCTCATAGCCTTCCTGGCCTTTTGAATGGACACTCTCACTGTTCTGTTGGGTTTAGTTTAGTTTAGGTTTGTTTTCTTTTTCAAGATTTTATATATTTATTTTAGATAGAGTGAGAGAGAGAGCACAAGCAGGGGGGCAGAGGGAAGGGGAGAAGTGCGCTCCGCCCTGAGCAGGGAGCCCAATGCAGGGCTCGATTCCAGGACCCTGGAATCATGACCTGAGCTGAAGGCAGACACTGAACTGACTGAGCCGCCCAGGCACCCTTGGGTTTTGTTTAGCTTTAAGGCATTAGTGACCTCAATGACAAAAACACAGCCCAGCTGTGCTTTTAAACCCCAATTTATATTTTTCTGGAATGGAAGATTCACAGAGTTTGAAAGTTCACAGCCTTGATGAACGTAACAAAACATCATTATAAGAAATAGAAATTGGACCTAGAAGCCACCCTTCAATGACATTCTGAAAGATGTGATGCTACATGGAATATTGGGGAATGAGCTCTGGGTTGCTGTTGCTGAAGTAGGGGGTGTGGGAGTTAGGGATATGATTGCAGGTGATATTTGGGAGCCAGAATCCCACCTGGATGTGGAGTTTTAAAAATAGCCAGAGAAAGAGGTTGACTTCATTCTTCAAGCAAATGGGTACCCATTAAAAGCAATATGATCACACTGTGTTTAGAAATTTAGGATGAGTTTGACGGAGTTGATGTGAAACAGCTTCCTGGCCTTTCATTTCAACACACAGGAATGTCAGCTAGATGTGAAAATGTAAATACTGAGCCCAGGTTCAATAATCAAGAAATGGAAATCCCAAGCTGTCAGAAATGAAGAACTCAAAGCCAGATCAGTGAGCAGGAACTGAAGCTTAAATGGGCCATGAGAGAAAGCAATTAAAATGTAGGCCTTAACTGTTGGCAACTGAAGTTTTAAGACTCTCCCTCCCGAGAGGGAGGTCAGGCCACAGTCTCAGATTTGAGCTACATTCACCAAACCAGGAATTACAAAAGGCTGCCTTGCTCACCAAAAAAGTACTAAGAAGAAAACTGTGCATAGGCTCAGAGAATTGGTGACAAAGCTTACTGTACATCTGGAGCCACAGAGAAAAATATCACCCAGGAGAAATGAGAACTCCAGGCTATTGTTACTACAGATTCACATTATTCATGGGGTATGGACCCCAATATTGAGAAAGTAACATGAAAACATCTGGGGCAGGAGGAATTAGTAGACCTCTGGCAGAGGCACCTGCAACCATCACACTGGTATTCTTCCCAACAGAACTCTGATGGAAAACAACTCCCATTGAAAATGAGCTCACAAAAAGTACAAACCATTTGACTAACAAAGTGCAACAGGACTAGAAGACCCAACAAATGGAACAACATAAGCTCTAAAAACTAGAAATGATAAAATAACCAGGAACATCAGTAAAATATATTTACAATGTTCAAAGAAATAAGGTAAGTCCAGAACCATGTACAAGTATGTGTATTTGAAAATAACCAGTAGCCTTTCTAAAATTGGAACTGCAGCCATTTTAATTAAAAAGTGGGTTGCATAATCAAGAAAAATACAAAAATGGTAAACTGGAATATTAATTGATGGAAATTATGGAGAATTAAGTGCCGAAAAATGGAGGTGGAAGATATATAATAGAAGTTAAGAGAAATGGAGGCCACATTGAGAAAAGTCAACACACATTAAATACAGGTACCGAGAGGAGGGAAAATAAAGAATGAGAAAGAAGCAATAGTCAAAATGGTAGTGGTGAGAATATTCCAGGTTTAAAGTGAAGGAGCATTGAATAGAGTGAACAGATAATAAAATAAAAATATAAACTGACACAAGTCACATGACTGTGAAAATATAGAACATCAATATAAAAGAAAATTTTATAAAGTTTTAGAGAGAAAAGTAAACATCTAAGAAAGAAGGATAGTTAGAATAACAGGACTCTTTGCATCTATAAGAAGACTTGTCATAAAACAATGAAATGATTTATTCAAAGTGCAGAGGAAAAATAATTGTCAGCTTAGAATAATATGCCCAGATAAATTATTTAATAGTGATAAAATAAAGATAATATCTGACTTACAAAAAAAAAAAAAGCATTTACTACTCTCATTCCACAGTTGAATGATGTTGTTCAGAAAGAAGAAAATTTAATCCAAAAAATAATGGTCAATGAGAAATTTTATAAATAGACATGCAAGTAAAGTAATATTTAAAACATCTCATTATGGAGATTTAACAAAAGTGTAGACATTAAACAGTAATAACATAAGATGTTGGGGATGGACAGAGAATCAAGTCCTTTGTTATTCAGAAGGAGATTTAAAGACACAGGTTATATATAGACATACAAAGATTAAGGTTAATTGTGAAAACTTTAAAGGTAAATATTCTGAGAAGTGGAATGTATAAATTTGAAAAAGAGAAGATTTAGCAGAAAAAATTAAAGAAAAAAGTTAATTCACCAAAAGTGAGTTAAGGAGGAGAAAAGAAAGAAAAAGCAAGGGATGTTCAAAATAGAAAATAAATTGGTGCAGTTAGGCTAAATGTGTAAGCTATCACAGTAATTATAAATACTTTAAGCAGACTTTGTGAGTGATAAACCCTCTCACAAAGAATTATAAATTATTAGGAATTTAAAAGGTCACTAAATTGAAGTTCAGTATATAAAAATTGCATTTCTATAATATATAATGGTAACAAAATACATTTTTAAAGATAATACAGACAATGGCTGCTGGGAAGAGGACAGAGTAGGGAGCACGGAAAATGTGTTTCCCCACCTAAACAGCAAACTGCCCTGGAAGGGTCTGTCTAATGTAACTATTTGGAGACTCTGGAATCTGTGGAAGGCTTGCAACTTCCAGGGAAAGGGTTGAATGCTAAATTATAGTCAATTTCAGCTTTTAGCAAGGTAGCAGCTACCTACCCCCCCACATTGTACCCCTGTCTCATGGCAGGCAGCTGTGCATGTGTTCCAGGAGCAGCTTGCTTCCAGCTTGGGGCAGCCAAGGTGGATGGAAAAGAACCCTCTCCTTCGAATATCAGGGATATAGACAGAGTCAGTAAGTCATCAGTTGTTGTATCTCCTCTCATTTTTGCAAGCTCCTCCTCTCTGGCCCAGGTGATTTCCAGGGGGCTTAAAGGGGCAGATCCCTTTTATTCTCCTTCTTTTTGTTTTTCTTATTTTCCTCTTTTGGGAGCCAGACATTGAAGACTAAGAAACTCAAAAGTAACTACGTATAGAGGGGAAATTAGAAAGTCACTGTACTTGTCCATGGAAAGGCACAGGGTCAGAGAAGACCTGAGAAGACCTTAAATTTCATCTCTGGCTAATCTTCAGCATAGAGACAACCTACAGCAAACAAACACAATAACCAAAGGACAGCAAACCCTGCAGAAGTTTACCCTTGATTGATAGATGGTTTCTAGATTTATCATATTATTAGATGCAAATGTCTGTTTTTTAACAAAAAAAAATCACAAAACATACAAAGAAACAGTGAAGTATGGTTCATTCAAAGGAAAACAAATAAAATTAATGGACACTATCCCTAAAAAAAGACCAGATTATGGATCTACTAGGCAAAGACTTTAGAACAATTGTCTAAGGAGGCTCGACGATCTAATAGAAGATGTGGATAAAGCCAAGAAAATGATGTGTGAACAAAATGGAAATATCAATAAAAAGAAAAGTTGGAAAGAAACCAAAAATAATTCTGAAGCTGAAAAGTACAATAACTGAAATGAAAATTTCACTAGAGGGAATGAAAGGCAGCTATGAGCAGGAATAAGAAGGAATCAACAACTTGAAGATGAGAATGGAAATGATCAAACCTGAGGAACAGAGAGAAAAAAATATCAAAGAAAATTGAACAGAACTGAAGGAACCCACAGAACACCATCAAGTGGGCCAACATACATATTTTAGGATTCCCAGAGAGAAAAGGCAGAGAAAGTTGCAGAGAGAATATTTGAAAAAATAATGACTGAAAACATCCCAAATTTGATGAAATACATGAATATAAACATCCAAGAAGCTCAATGAACTCCAAATAAGAGGACTATAAACAGACTCACACTGAGACACATTTTAATCAAACTTTTAAAAGCCAAAGACCGAAAGGGACACCTGAGTGACTCAGTTGATTAAGCATCTAACTCTTGGTTTCAGCTTAGGTCATGATCTCAGGATCTTGTGATTGGGTCCTACATCAGGCTCTGGGCTCAGCAGGGAGTCTGCTTGGGATTCTTTCTCTCTCTCTCTCTCCCCAAACCCCCCCGGCCCTCCACTTGTTCTCTCGCTCTGTCTCTCTTCCTCTCTAATAATTAATCAATCAATCTTTTTTAAAAAAGCCAATGACAGAGAGAATCTTGAAAGCAGCAAGAAGTGACTCATCACTTATAAGGGATCCTCAATAAGATCATCAACAGATTTCTTCTCCTCGGAAGTCTGGAGGCCAGAGGCAGTCAGCCAATATATTTGAAGTGGTAAAAGAGAAAACCATCAACCAAGAATCCCTTATCTGGCAAAATTGTCCTTCAGAAATGAAAAAAAAAAAAATGAAAGCATCCCCAGATAAGCAAAAACAAAGGGATTTCATTACCATTAGACTACCCTGCAAGAAATGCTCAAGAAGTTTTGCTAGTTGGAATGAAAGGACTCTAGACAAAGCCTCAAAACCATATGAAGGAATAAAGATCTCATAAAGGTCAACACATGGGCAATTAGAAAAGCTAGTATTGTAATAGTGGTTTGCAACTCTACTTTTTGTTTTCTACATGATTTAAGAAACTAATACATTTTTTAAAAGAAATGTTTCTAAAGCAGTTTCTTCTTTCTTTGGGACCCTACAAATTATACAGATATTTCTGCTTTCTCAGGTTCTTCTGAATCTGTTTATTCCTTCTGCTTAGCTCTCAAATTCCACTGAATTCTACCCCCCACCAAACTCAAATCTCTGCCTTAAACTCATAGCAATGTCCCAGTTTCTTCTTTCTGACCTCACTGTATTATAAAACTCTACTTCTCAGCCACCCCTTACATGTACTATTCTCTTTTTCATCCCCTCTCACCTAGACAAAACTCATTCTTTGTCAACAAAATTGTTCTGAACTTTTACCCTTTCTTCAGAAATTATCTATTAACATTTTCATCAATACTTTCTCCAACCTTTCCTATTAATGATATGGGCCTCCTCTTCTTCTATGTATGAAGCTCTGAAAGGTAATTCTAGTCATAGTCACTAATGATGAATTCACATTTCAAATTCATCTTCCCCTGTGTCTCAGTTTACAGTTTCTGCTGGAAAATACAGACCCATTTAATAATATCATTGCTTATATTTTACATGTCTAATCTGAAGAACCAAAAGTTCTTTACATGGAGATATTTGCACAACATTGTGAATATAATCAATACCACAGAGCCATACACTTAAAATGGCTAAAATGGTAAATTTTGTATCGTATATTTTATAATGATAAAAAATACAACAAGGAAAAAATTTACAATAGTGTCAAAAAATAAAATACCAAAGATTAAGTCCAATAAAGATATGCTCGACATTCACTTAGTAAACTATTAAACATTGTTCAGAAAAGTTAAAGAAAAGCTAAATAAATTAAAAGCCATTTCAAGTCCATAGATTGGAAAACTCAGTATTGTACAGAAATGAGATTATCCGAAATTGATCTAAAGATTCAATGACATACTAAATAATAATCCTGTGAAGTATATTTATCAAAATGGAATTAACTCTTCAAAAATTATATAAAAATACAAATGGAAAAAGATATTTAGGATCGTTTTGAAGAAGAAATTAGGAAAACAATGATGTAAGATAATCAAGACTTTTTATATGGTTATAGTAAATAAATGAGCTTGATATTGGCACAAAGACAGGCAAATGGACTAATGTACAGAATAGAGAGTCAGAAACAGATCCAATATATTAGTAACCTGACTTACAATGAACGTGCCACTTCACCGTAGTACAGTAAAGATGGACCTGTCTTTATGGAAAAATAGGCGTTGATCTCTACTCATACCATATACCCAAATTGAATTTTAAATCAATCATATATCATCATAGTACAACAATAAAATCTCTTGAAGAAAACGGCTTGATGGTATAGAAAAAAAGTATAAGGAAAGATGGATAAGACTTCATTAAAATTAAGAATTTCTGATTACTCTTATGATTAAGAGAATGAAAAGTATGAGAGAAGATATTTATAACTGGCATATTTCTTAAATGTCTAACATCTAGAATGTATAAAAACACCCTCAAATCAGTGGGAAAAGGAAATTAACCCAATAAGAGATGAGCAAAGGACTAGAACAGGCACTTTGCCAAGGAAGATCAGCATGGCCAGTAAGTATACAAAAAAGTGTTCGAAATAATTTATCAGGGAAATAAAATTAAAACTATGAATAGACCCATCATAATGGCTTTTTATTTTATTTTTTAAAAGATTTTATTTATTTATTCATGAAAGACACACAGAGAGAGAGGCAGAGACATAGGCAGAGAGAGAGGCAGGCTCCATGCAGGGAGTCTGATGTGGGACTTGATCCCGGGACTCCAGGACCATGCCCTGGGCCCAAGGCAGGCACTAAACTGATGAGCCATCCAGGGATCCCCATAATAGCTTTTTAAAAGGGGAGGGCCAAGGGAACCCTCTTACACTGTTGGTGGGAATGTGAACTGGTGCAGCCACTCTGGAAAACTGTGTGGAGGTTCCTCAAACAGTTAAAAATATACCTGCCCTACGACCCAGCAATTGCACTGTTGGGGATTTACCCCAAAGATACAAATGCAATGAAACGCCGGGACACCTGCACCCCGATGTTTCTAGCAGCAATGGCCACGATAGCCAAACTGTGGAAGGAGCCTCGATGTCCAACGAAAGATGAATGGATAAAGAAGATGTGGTTTATGTATACAATGGAATATTACTCAGCTATTAGAAATGACAAATACCCACCATTTGCTTCAACGTGGATGGAACTGGAGGGTATTATGCTGAGTGAAGTAAGTCAGTCGGAGAAGGACAAACATTATATGTTCTCATTCATTTGGGGAATATAAATAATAGTGAAAGGGAAAATAAGGGAAGGGAGAAGAAATGTGTGGGAAATATCAGAAACGGAGACAGAACGTAAAGACTGCTAACTCTGGGAAACGAACTAGGGGTGGTAGAAGGGGAGGAGGGCGGGGGGTGGGAGTGAATGGGTGACGGGCACTGGGTGTTATTCTGTATGTTAGTAAATTGAACACCAATAAAAAAAATAAAAATAAAAAAAAATAAAATAAAATAAAAAAAAATAAAAAATAAAAAATAAAAAAAAAATAAAAGGGGAGGGCCAATGCCACATACTTGTTATGATGAAGAGCAATTAGAACTTTCATTTACTACTTTTGGGATTGTAAAGGTGGAAACTGGAGTTACCTGCTAACACTGAACATGCACAGACTTAATGACACACTAGTTCCATTCTAGATACATGCTCAGCAGTAATATATACATATATGTTTCAAAAGATGTGTATAAGATTATTCATGGCAAAATTATTGCTTATAGTTCAAACTGGAAACATCCCAAATGTCCACCATGGAGTATATACATAAAATGGAACCCTATACAGTAATGAAAAATAGTTACTATCTACTATACTTAGCAACAGGGATAAACCTCATAGCCATGTTGAATGAAAGAAGTCAAATACAAGATAGAACACATTCACTGTATTCATTTATTTCCAATCAGATGACATTCAAAAACAGGCAAAATTAGTCTATGGAGATAGAGGTCAAAATAGTGGTGATGGAAAGTAATGACTAAGACCAGGGGCTGATGCAAAGGAAGATTCTAAGGTTCTTGATCTGAAAGATGGTGATACAAGTGTGTTCACTTGGTAAATCCATCAAGGCATACCCTTAAGATATGTACCATTTATTGTATTTATGTTATACTTCAATGAAAAAGTTAACAAATTTAAAGCATATAAAGCAATATATACATTGTACATATGTATATATGTGTGTATTAAAAGTAGGTACTGGAACTATGCACCTACATTTATAAAACATTCATAAAAACACCTTTGGAGCAGGAAGGAAGAAAATGAGACTGGAAAGAGAACAAGGGTAAACTTAGTTTTGGTCAAAATCTCCATTTCTTCTTAGAAGAAAAAGTATATTTACAGCAAAAGTTACATTGTGTTAAGATGTGTTAGTTCTTTTCTTCTTATATGATTTTCTGTACTTAAGTGCGTTTTCACCTTTTAAAAATGCAGCTTAGAAGAGAAGAGAATTAACTGTTACTGTAACCTGAGGACAAGAATTGGAGGGAGAGACTGGAGTGAGAGGTGTGATTTAGGAAGTGGTTGTCCTGTCCTAAGTGAAGATGGGGAAGGCATGAACCAGGTAGTGTGAGAGAATGGAGCATTCCCTACAGCAAAATTTAAGAGATAGAATTATAAGACCTTGGTGATGGCCTGGGTTGGGAGCTGAGGCAATGAACAGACTTAGGTGATTCTGAGATTTCTAGACCTGATTTCTGGGAGGATACCATGCCATGCTCTACATGAGAGGTGGAAATGGGAAGAGGTGTGCATTGGGTAGAGCAAGGAGGGGGTAGGAATGGAGAATTAAAATACCCCCCCCCACACACACACGCACATAACCCTTCTCTCCATCCACCTTCCACCCCTTATTTCCCATATCTCTAGATTTGCCTATTCTGGATGTTTTGTATGGTTAGATGCATGCAATATATAGTTCTTTACCACGGACTTCTTTCACTTAGCATAATGTTAGTAGGATTTACCCATTTTGTAGCATGGATCAGTGCCTCATTTCTTTTTATTGTCAAGTAATAGTTCATTACATGGCTATATCACATTTTATTTATCCATTCATCAGTTGCTGAATAATTGGATTGTTCCCACTTTTGGCTATTATGAATAATGCTCTTAAGTACATTCATGTACAAGTTTTTGTGTGGGTGGACTTATGTCTTTATTTCTGTTGGGTAGATACCCAGAGGTGGAATTACTGGGCAATATGGTAACTTACTGTTAAAGCATTAGAAGAATTGCCAGATTGTTTTCTTTTTTTTTTAATATTTTATTTATTTATTCATGAGAGACACACACACACACACACAGGCAGAGACATAGGCAGAGGGAGAAGCAGGCTCCATGCAGGGAGCCTGATGCAGGACTTAATTCCGGGACCCCAGGATCACACCCTGAGCCCAAGGCAGAGGCTTAACCACTGAGCCACCCAGGCATCCCATCCAGATTGTTTTCCAAAGTAGCTTTACCACTTTACATTTCTACCAGCAATGAATGAGGGTTCCAATTTCTTTACACTCTCCTCAATATTTTCTGTATTCTGACTTTTCTATTATAACATCTTACTGGGTGTGAAGTGATATCTTACTGTGGCCTGGTGGCCTGGGTTTGTATTTTCTTGATAGCTAATCATGTG